>NC_134708.1:12666200-12966200 GCF_043290135.1 Rhipicephalus microplus | reverse complement strand
GGCTACATCGAGACTAATCTGTCGCCACTTGAACGGGATAAGATGATTCCAATGACACGTCTTCTAGTTATGCGCCCACCGTACCTTATAACATCGGTATTGGTACCGTGCACATGATTCGTACTGCTAAGCTGACAAAGTTGACCACCTCCTCCTCCCTAACTACCAGAAGGGACTTGGTAACGATTTTGGAAACTCATAACAAAGTTTCTGCTGCAATTGTTCACGCCATGCACGAAGTAAGAACTAGTCATGAGCAAATGACTCAATTGTGAGTAGTGGACAGCACTTTGATATGACATGACTGTAATTTTGTACAATATGGGCTTGCTGATTGATGTAATTGGTTTTATGTTCGAAGGCTGGCCATAGTTTACCAGCACACGTGATAGATAACTGTAGAATAGTATCGGCCAATGGAAATCTTGCAATATACGCTTCAATAATACATGTTTATTCATTGGTAACCAAATTATGCAGATGATCGAACTACCATCAGAATTGCATGACTGCTTCAGCAGCTGTATAGGGTACCGTGTTAGCGTACGAATCAGAATTTTTTTTTCACGTGATCTTTCCTCTTGGTTACTATCATGAGCAGTGTCAAGAACACAATCTTGCCGAAACTGAGTATGACACTTCTAGTGAATGTCTTACGTCGAACAATTTCAGGGGTCAGTGGCGCAGCTTGTGGGTCGGCGCTCTGGTAGCGCTGCCCTCAGGCGCCGGCGTAGCCATGGCTATTCTGGGCGGCAACTCGGCCTGTCTCGTGGGAGTGGCCATCTCTGCTTCGCTGCTGCCTCCTTCCATCAACTGCGTAAGCACGAACCTCTCACTAATAAAAGATCAATACAGTAACTTACAAACTATGCGTCAACACAGGCTCCGCCCCCACAACTGCGGCGCGCCTGCTCGAAAGCCCGTGGTAGCTGAAAGCAACTCTTCGCTGCTAACGTACATAATACCGCGTATCAATAACAATAAAGGATCGCAGTATCCTATTAAAATCCTATGCTTCCCTGAGCAGTGATGTCGGAATCTTTGCTGGATTCGACCAGGAAATTCTGAACTGAAAACCGGCAAAACGTGCACGTATCTGTATGAGAAAATCAACCATCCGCCGTCTACCTACAAAATCCTAATCCTAGAACCGCGGCCTATCTGAAGTACGTGAAAGGCGTGTGACGTCACGAAAATGAGCAAACGTAATTGGATGGGACATCTACGCAAATTCTCTCTTGTTCGAACGGCAGCGGATGTGGGTGGAGCGTGCATTTATTAGTAGATCGTAGCCGACCCTATAGGTTCATGCATTTGAAATCGCTAAGCTTCCACCTATAACACTTCAAAACTGCGTCTGCCGGTTTATAGTGTGTTGACGATGTCATATATTTTTTTTCCCACTAAACATTTCACGCCGCTTCGACGATAGTTGCGCAGTTCGGAGGGACTTCGAATTTCGGTTAAGTTTGTATGCGACTAGGTTTCTGATTTTCTTTCAGGGGTCTTTGTGGGCTCTGTCGCTCATGAAAGTCTTCAAGTCTCTTGGTCAAGATCCTATCAATGTGAGTGCTTTTTTTGTAATTCCTTTGCGTCGCTTACATGCATTTCAAATGTTCTCACGATAATGTACAGGATAGACCATACAAGTTCTATCACGGGATAGCAGACAGGATATATCAGACTAGTGCAAGCGTTTTCGTGCGGGTGCTAGAGAAATAGATTGCTGTGAGGGTGGAAATATAGGAGCGTTAACTATAGAGTAATCCTCCAGTCCTCCAACCCGCGCCAAGTGCGCATGGTTATGCTAACGAGCAGCAACGTAACACGTTTTATTACTATACTTTGTTATATCAATTGCCCAATTCAAAACAACGTAGGAGCCATTTCACGTCGAACTTGATTGGCTACCGAAAAAGCAGTAATCGTCTCGAGCCACATAGACAAGTCTACGATATTTTCGATCGTAATAATTTTATCATACAAAAGTTCGCAGATCAAGAACTAATATTTTCAAACATGTACTGTGTAGGATATACGTCAACGCCATTGTAGCGCTGCTTACCTCGAGGGCGAGGGTTCGATTACTAGCAATGATGGCCGAATTGCGATGGGGGTGGAATGCAAGAGAACGTAGGTGTAGGAGCATGGTGAAGACCCCTATAGAGGGTCGAAATTTTCGGAGCTCTCCTCTACGCTTGCTTCATAACTGTATCGTGGTTTTGCCCCGTGAAACGCCGTGTCGGGTATTTTATTGTTATTGTCGTTGTTGTGATAATTGTAACTTCGTTTTGTTTTGTTGTCGTTAAGGCCGAAGCCCCGCCAGCGCGAACATCGACATAGTGCTTCGGATTGTTTTACTCCTTTTTTATTTATTTCGTTATAGTTATGCTTGTTGGTATTTCTTCAATACTACTACTAACATGTTCATATGATAGTTATCTACGTGTGATAGGATATACATCCATGATGATATGATATCCATGTGTTTTTTTTTCTTTAAGTTTCGAAAATTTCTAATTTTTTATTGTGCAAGATCCTAATTAAGCTCTTCTTGCAGTGTATATTCTCTCGACTTTTCAAACACTGTACTCATTGCCCTGCTTGCGGAATAAATTTTTGCCCTTTTTTCTATTCGCATCACAAAATCAGCCGAATTCGGCAAATAAAGGAACGCGTTATCATGGTGGGGGATCGAGTTTAGAGGACGTACTTCATGGCGGGCTTATGCACATAAAGGCCGATAACAGATGAACCCGTATATGAACTGAAAGTTACTAGGCACCGTCAGTCTTTCAGTGTACAAGAACGTCAAAAGCAAAAGAAACGACATTTTGATCAAGATGTCACTGTCAAGGAATGGCATACGCAATAATTGCAAAAAATACAACTGCGCCAAATGCAAGAGACGGGTCTATTGTTTCTGTGTCTCGACTCTAGCGCAGTGACATTTTTTTTAATTATGTCTAACCATGTAGCCCCCCCCCACCCACCCCAATGAACGTTTCTCGAGTACACACGCAATAACTGTGCCGACGGTAACCTTTAGCGTATACATGACATCCTGGCAGTTCGCGTTTCTATATCGACAGCACAACGCTTGTGCCAGGCCCGATATCGGTATACGTGTCAGCGGAAAGCCTACGTCGTTTTCCGTTGCGCGTACCTTGCGTACGATCCTTGATCTCATTCATGAGGAAGCGGGCTCTGAGAATCACGTGTCTATATGCTCGCGTCAATGAAGCAAGCGGGTTTCTTTCCGCCGCCATGACTCCGGAAATAAGAAAGAAGAATGCCTACGCACGCTATGTTTGAGGACCCTGAATATTCGCCATGTACGGCGCGGGTTCTCGGACTGATTCAACTGGCAAAATAATGATCGCTTCACCTGAGGAGCGACAAAGAACGCACACTATACGCAGCGCACACTATGCACAGAGTTACCAAGGGATAGATTTGTCCGATAGCCGACGGCAACTTTTCATAATTGTAAAGTTGCTAGCCGTGGTGTAGCAGTGTTTAGGGTGCTTGCTCGGCTGCTGACGCAAAGGTCACGGGTTCGATTCCGGCCGTGGTGGTCGAGTTTCGATGGGGGCGAAAAGGTAGATGCCCGTGTAAACTGTGCGATGTTAGTGCACAAGATGGTCCAAATTTCCGGAGCCCTCCACTACGGTCTCTCATAATCATGTGGTGGATTTGCGACGTAAAACTCCGTAAACTACTACAAATATTATACTTGTGAAGTTAGCTTTCCTGCGATGCAGTTAGACCGAGTAATGACAGCTAGTTCCTTTTTGTAAGAAACATGTTCAAGTGCAGTTAGCTTGCGCTCCGATCATGGGCGTGGGCAGAAATTTCTTTGGGTGGGGGAAGGAAGAGGGGGAGATGCGTTTGGTGTGCCACTCCCTGGCTACGCCACTGGCTATATACGGCACGTAAAATGTCCACTCGGCACCCGTATAAACGCGTATAATGGACAGCTCCCAGCAAGTGCAACGAGCTTTTCTTCACTTGAAGCAATTATGTCTCCATTATTCTAAATCTGAACATTAATTTTTAAAACCACTCGATTCTTGGCCAGTCCCCCATAGTGGGTATGTGCCACGGACAATAGGTGAACAACACGGCAGGTGCCATCGCCGGACGAATATGCAGCACAGGGAAGCACAGTCGTGGATTATGAAAAAAGGGTCTATTTATGCATGGCTGCGTTGTTACGGCCTGTCTTTTGTAACCTTGAGGCTTTGCCTCTGTGCAACTGTAAACCATCTAAACGGAAATGCGTTTACGGTCAACGAAATCTTCTGACTATGAGACTGCGTACCACAGCTGCAAAAAGCAGCGCAAGAGCTGCTGCAACTTCTGAAGGCTGCAGGACTGATTGAATATCTGTAAGATCAAGCACATAACTGTCGATCTGCATGCCTGCAGCAACAGTGGACTTTCTTGTATCTCACTTTTTTTTTGCTCTGCCCCAATGTAGTGTAGCCAACATGGCTCAGCCCCGGTTAACTTTTCTGGTTAGTCTCTCATATATTTCTTGCTTTTAAATTGTTTCTGTGAGATTACAAGGGTATATTCTTACTTTATTTGTTTCAACTGCATTTTGCTGTAGCTCTGTCTCCCTGCTATGTACATCACAATCATTCTCAATTCTATATTGTACAAGAGGTCCCCTTGCAGTCTCTGACTATGGGACCTCTTTCTGTATATCATGCACATGTATTCTTCTTCATTTAGCACAATAAAACCTTCTGTTCCGTTCTGTTCTCATACGTCTATTATTATTGGTGGTAAGATTATAAGCTTTCATTAGTATATAGATGGATGAATGGAAGAACTTCATAGCAGTGATGACAGCAAGTACTTGGCACGAAATGATCAAGCACGGCGCTATATCCCGTTATTCAGTGCTTTTTTCAACGCTCTGTGCACAGTGGGAAACATTCTTTGGGAACACCTGTATACATTGAATATCATCACACTCTGTCTTTGGTGTGTGCAGGTGACCGTACCCATTCCGGGCACCGACCAGAACCGCACGGTGGAGACGTACCCGGCCTTCGTGGCGTACCCGGGTTTCCAGGCGTACTACTTCGACAACGCCAACATGCACAAGGAGTGCGCCGTCATGGCCATCAACTCCTTCTGCCTCACTGTCGTCAACATCCTCTGCATTATCATCGCCGGAACGCTGCTGCTCAAGGCAAGTCAGCGGAGTATAGCGTTGTTTAAACTTGTTTGAGCTTTATTAGGAAGCTATAGACTTGTACAGTTCTAAAGTCATTTATAATGTCAGAAGCTTGGCGAAGCTGAAGGGATCTTAAGTATTTTGTTTCCGCATACGAAATTATAATGTCAGAAGCTTGGCGAAGCTGAAGGGATCTTAAGTATTTCGTTTCCGCATACGAAATTCTAGTGTTTAGTGCTGACACTTTTTTACAGACAGCACGAAGAACGCGCACGTGTTTCATGCACCCTTGTTGTGCCAAATTCGGATGGCGTACACTAAGACATTGTTTCTTGTCACTCAAGTTTGGTAAACTGTTTAAAAAAATAAAAGTGCGTTACAAAATTTTGAGACGTTCAGTGCGTCACAGAGACAGTGCGTAAGACCTTGAAATTAACGTCAAACTGCCATGTAGGGGAGTGGGTATACCACAGCGACACGTATGTTTCGCATTCTTTCATTTAGTCGACAACTTATAGCTATAACGACTACATTAAAGTGTGATTTGTCTGGACTGATCTAGGGTTTCTCTTAGACGTCGCTGTGAGCACGCGTGTCTCTTAATTTTGGCGTTGAAGTTGCAAGCTCTCCCGAGTAATTTTGAGATGACTGTGATACGCATTGTGTCGCTTACTGCGGTGTTGCTGAAATTTCTGTCGAAATAGAAATCACATGTATTTTCTTTTGTCTTTTTTGGCTGTTTAGATCAAGGAAATCGCGCCGGAGTCTAGCATGCCACGAACGCAACGCTTCTGGAAGCACGACATCAAGGTCAGTATAACTGCTGTCGCGCACTTCTAGGCATCCTAGTTTTAACGTGTATGTTTGCACCCAAACCATTTCGCCTGAGCTTGTTATGCCCGCCTAAATGCGTTGATGCCGTAGCTTGTTTCAACAATGCGGGGATATTTTTAACAGGGCCAGCGAGAACTATATCCAGTTTTTTTTTGTAAATTTCATAAATTGGTTAGTTTCTTTTGATTTATGCACTGGTTAATGTGCCTGTCTTTCCATATATTGCTTCTTCTTAATATTAATTTTGGACACAATTATATTGGTGTTTACTGTAGAATTAAGGGAAATTGCAAGTCGGCGCAATGTGAAGATCAAAAATCATCCGGCGCGTTTTTCAGGAAGTCTGGCAACTACAATGCGCGATTTTTCACTTTACGGATCTCTTGCTTGAGTGTTCTTTTTGTGTATTTTTATGCCTAAAAATTACTTCTCGTGAGATGGTGTGGCTTGAGATGTCGTGGTTGAGATTGGATTGCGGAATTTTTTAACGCACTGCTTCATTAATGTGCTGCGAATGAGATTATGGAGTCACCTGAAATATGTACATATACCATAGTATGTACATTCGCGTCCATTGTTAAAGCAGGCACCTGCATGCGCATTATGTATCAATTTCTGTTTTACACAAGCATAGTGGCTTTGATTTGCATAAGACTACTAGTTGTTGAGAGTACAGACTCCACAGACTAGTGACGTGCATGAAGTGTGTTACTTTATCCACTTGCTCTTAGAGGGCCAGCAATCTCGCTGTTCACCTGAGTGTTCCCTCTAACAGTGGACCGTACTGTAGATACCGTGCATACACTAACCCGTTGTTGTTACCGTTGCTCTCTCCACTACTTCATCACAGGTTGCACGTGACTACAACAGGACCCTTCACGAGTCCAATGACTTGGGACAGGAATTCCTCCAGGAATGGGCGGTGAGTTGGGCAGGTCGCTCTGTGAAGGGCTGAACTTCGTCGTTTGTTTTGGTGATATGGGTTCGTTATGGCTTTATGGGTTGGTATGGCATCACGTTTGTGGGTTGTTAATGCGTTACGGTTCTGCGAACTTGCATTGCTAGCCATGTTTTCACACTCGTTGCTAATGTGCAGACCCAAACTAGTGGTCTCGCGAAGAGCTGAGCGATGTTGCATGAGAAAATTCATACGCGATTGGCGTTCATGCTGTTTCTTAGCCCCTAAAAACCGAGTTTCAGATTGAAAAGCTTACAAATTCGCTATCGATATTTTTTTCTATTTTCCTGTTTATATTTAGCCATGTGTTATTTCGTCTTTAAACATTTTTTTGTCTGTGATTGTGTAACTTTATTAAGACTGAAGTGCGTACGTGTGCATTGTTTGTAAGGTGTTTAACATGTGAACTCGCAGAAAGTAAGCGGCGTCGATCCCAAGCTGATGTCGTCAAACGACCCGCAGTCACGGCTGGCCCAGCTGCAAACGTTACAGGACATACTTATGGTGGGTGCTCGTGTAAGAAAGACGTGTGCGTTCACGCCTTTCTTTACTTTTACTTTAACTCACACAGTTGTCGCGGTGCTAATAATTTTTTTGTGTTCGTTGATTGCAAAGACCAATGTCCCAATAGGCGTAGCTAATGGCATTCAAATTACTTCTTTAATTACACTGACCAAGCCCGTATTGTCAATGTGGCATAGTTAGATCACTGGGGAAGTATGAAAACAAAGACAATTTTGCATGAAACAAGCTTGACAACTTCTGTGGCTGCATGTTAAGGCGTGTATCATAACTATGCAAATACTAAATGTTCTTTACGATATTGTTTTTTTTTTCTTTCAGGATGCTGAGGATGACGAGGTCTATCAGACGGTCACAAGGCATTTGGCCAACCAACCGGCAGTAAGTAGGCATTTTATAATCGTGGAATAGTAGTTGATTAAGCTCGATCCCGGGTAGAAAGATCAGAGAATGGATAAGAGACCATGCACTTTGTGACACGAGTACCAATACACTAACGAGTGCCAGGTCTGGGTACCTCTCTTCTCATTATGGAGAACGGGTGGTGGCCCGGCAGTTTTAAGCAATGAACCCAATAACTCTCGCATTAGCGGAGGATGTTTCACCTCTTTGCAACCACTGCACTCAAGAAGAGATGTTCAGTTTAGTTCATTAAGGTATTCCACTTAGCTTTTCAGCAGCCCAATCACTGATGGACAAGTGCAGACTTGCACATTACTCGATCGAAAGGGGAAGTTCAGGGGAAGCTCTTCTATTTCGATTGAAAAGTGGTCTACGTCTATGTGTTTCGTGTGTATCTTGTGCCGTAGAAAACGCTGAACGAGGAATGTTGTCCTGCGCAGAGTCTGGCCCGTCGTCTCACGATGCACACCTTGCCGGGCGGTGGCCTTCAGCCCTGTGCCGATCCGGCTGACCCGGAGTCAGGCCTGCGGTGGCGCCGGAACAGCCAGCTTGTGTCCAACATGCTGCACAACTTCGAACGACGCAGCAGCAAGAACCTCGGCGTTTACGCATACGTGAGTACAAGGCCTTGACTCGGGTGAGGCCGCGACATGCCATCCTTGCATGAGACTATTCCTCGGCCATGCCTCTCTGCAGATGTTGCAAGCATCTAACGTGTCCTCTGGCCGCACCCGCATAACGGAGGCCATTCGCATCTGAGCTTGAGGCTCCTGCAAACGTTTTTCTTTTACCGCGCTTTGATACACGGAATCGTTGCAAAGTGACAAAATATTGGCACCCATTTGTGTGGGGCGACTTAGGTTTAGCCGAGAAAGTTCACTTTTTTTTTCGATGTGCATGTGAATGAATACAGACTGCAAGTCAACGGGACTTAATTGAAATAAAAATTTCAGTTTCTTGGATTGTCTATATAAACACCCTTCTCCACTTCACTAGATTTGCTTCGTGCACTTGAAACCCCCGTTTACAATTCCCAAAGGTGATCATTATTTGCGGCCATAGTCATTGCGTAGCCAGGTAGTGGGACACCGGCCCTTTCACCCCCCCCCCTCCAACCCTCCGAAATCGAGGTGGCCCTCCTCCCGAAAAAAATTCTGCTTACGCCCCTGGGCCATACTATAGAACCCAGCAGTGCATGGCAAAAAGGTGTAAATATTTTGGTGATTCTGTTGCCACGCAAATCATGTTGTTGCAGAAACAGTATTTTGACGAGGCGACAGACACAGAAGGAGCTCTTGCCTCGTCAAGCTACTCACTGTAGTAGCTTTTTGTGACAGCTCCTGTCTTTCCTTCCTTCAAAAGGTGAATGAACTCGATTTAATTCGATTATTTTTTCGCGTAGGGCTTAGAGATGAGCATTTACCCATACTAGATTTCAAGACTGCCAGTAAGATGGCGTAGCTTAGCTCCGACATAGTGCTAGCACTCCAGTGCCCATATTTAGTACAAAGAAATTGCACGGTAATCTGTCGCTATCTAGCAGCTGCGTCTTTTAAGATATTAATATTAACATCGTGATCATGCGGGCCTTTCTGGCAAGGCTACGCTATGAAGCTTTCAAAATGATTTGAAAGTAGTCGTCGTTGATCTCTTCCGCTAATCGGTTTCTCCGACGGGACCCTGTCTAATGCGTGTTCGTGCAAGCGTTTGTATATGCGTGTCTATATACACGAAAGCAAAATTAAAGAATTTCGGGGAAGTTCAGACCACTCCGACACCCCCTCCCTTGGCCATGCCCGTATCTTACCAATTTCAACTACTGCATCTGCTTGCACATTCCTAGCGTGGGTTAATGTTGCCCCTTGTGTCCTGTTACTGTGCGCCGTTTCTCTCAAGTTCGACAGCATTAACCCTGTCGATTTGCTCCGTTTTTCCTTAATGTCATAAACAAACAAGACCGAACGCGCACGTTTCAGTCGATGCCTGTTTGCTTAACGATATATAGTCTCGGCTTATTGGTTGGCTGGTGCTGCACCATTGTTTGAAGCTTACGCGCCAAGGTGGTGTAGTGGCCATGGTGCCCGACTTCCGACTCGCAGGTCGCGGGATGAAATCCCGACAGCGGCGGCTGCATTTTCTGAGTAGGCGGAATTGCTAGTAATATGCTAAGGTGGTCGAAATTTCTAGAATCCTCCACTACGCGTCGTCTCTCGTAATCATATATCGTGGTTCTGGGACGTGAAACCCCGAGAATTACCATTATTCATTCAATCAGACTGAGTTGTCATGACTCTCTTGTTTTTCGTTTTCGCAGGACAACCCGAGCCCTGTTCGGGACGCTCTGAGCCCGCCATCTAGTGGGACGCCCGCGCAGCCACACGCGCTCTCCAGGCGCCGGTCGTCGGTGCAGCGCACCAGCTACTGGCCAACGCGTTTTTCGGTGTCGCCAGTTGCCGAACCCAGGCGGCGGGTGTCACGAGCCAGTGTGCGGCCCGCCATATTGCGCGAGGAAGATGACGAGACGTCACGAATCTGAGGTGGATGCAAAAGGGTGAGCGCTTATATTGGTCGAGTTGTTTGGGTGTTATCTACGGGCGGAGCTCGCCTGGCAGTACGACACTGCAAAGCCTCCACCTTGATTGTCGCCGCTTTCGCTGGACGAAGTACTGCTCGGTTAAGCGCAGAATGTGAGTTAGAATTGTTGGTGTTGAACAATGCATCAGTTCCTGCTGACGCGTCAGTACAGGAAGATTTGATTAATATTATTGTGACATGTGAGCGAAATTCCGGAGTGTAGCACGTGGCCTAGAAATTACAATGAATTCTCAGTCAGCTAGAACCCACTCCCTCATCTCTCTGAAATCGACGTCATAACCCCAAATGTCCAACACAACGTTCATGCATCATTGGCTGATTTGAGCATGGTGATCTGCATAGTTACTGCGGCCGCCGCGGGGTGCCGCCACGTCCTCGCTCGTTCACACGTGCACGATCACACTGAAGGTAAGCCGCTCGTTTGAAGGAAGAAAATTCACAGCATTTCTCCGGAATGAATTATGAGTGGGGCGAAGCTCTCCGCTCAGTTATCAGTCTGTCTGTTTGTCCGCCATTCTATCAAGCTCTTATCTATCTAGACTACACGCAACGCGCGCCTCCACGTCATATAGTTATCATTTCACGTGCTGCAACAACAGCGCCATCTAGTGCACATTGTGAGAAATAAGGGGTGGCTACTACAACGGAGGGATTGAGCCGCAGCGTTAGGAGTTTCGCTCCTAAAAATACTCAACTGTGCTGAGAAAGGGAGGTAGCTCCTTGACCCCTTGTCATCCTCAACTCGCACCACTCCTCGTGTATCTGCCAGCGCGTTGGCTAGTACGAAAGGTGAGGCCGGAACACGGCAAATGCCTGTAACTCCACTCGTACTCAGCGTATTCTAGAAATTTTGCTACTGTTGACTCTGGAAGCAACGAACTCCTTCCATAAAACCATCGATGATTGCTTGAAGTGTTACAGGGCCCTTTTAAGGGGACACTAAAGAGAAACTATGATTTGATTTAAGTCGATGAGCCGCACTCTGAGAGCTCTAATGTCACAAGTTTCATTGTCGTAAGTTCAATATTAGCGGGGAAAGTGGGGTTGAAGTTGTATTTTTAAAGTGCGCTCCAAAATCTCCGCGCATGACGTAACATATTTCAAAATGTATTTTTCGTTATTTTGCGACACTGGCTGGATAAAATTCTCCGAAACTTCGTATGATATAGGTCTATGGCTTCCACAGATAACAATGTACTTCATTTCTATTGTCTAGAAGCTAAGTAGCACCCAGTGGACGCCTTCAAATTTTACTACGTCATGGTATTCGGTCCGGAAATCTCGTGGTGGCGTCTGTACTCGCATTACGTTGTCGCGCGTTTGCCCGCTTACCAAGCGTCATGTCGTGGTAAGAGCGGAGTTATGAGGATTGTACTAATACGCGAAAAATCGTTTTGCCCTTTAGGGTCCCTTTATTGTGTCACCATGTCAAGTGTGCCGAAAGCGTTTGTTTCTCAAGTGTTGCAAAGGTGACGAGATTTTTTTTTATTGTGCCCTTGTTCGCCTCTTTACGTTCTTCGTGATGCATCCCTGCCAACTAGCTCAACTTTCTTCAGTTCTAAGCTTCACCTGCTGATCTTTCCATTTACAGGTATTTTAGAAAGAAGAGCACAGCAGCGTATGTTGCTGTGCCGCATGTAAATAGATGGGCAGCAGCGACGGTGAAAGCCTCGCGGTTCTTCTGGATGTCCCTGACTGCGGAGGCTGGCCAGTCGGATGGCCCAGTTGCGTCGAGGAGGCACGTTGGGAAAGTTGCTCGATTCGAAGTGGGGAGCCGCTGGCGGCATGCAACGCACACTTCCACGCTTTAACCAGCTCCGAAATCCTGGCGAGAGCATTTATACTGCGTCACGTGTATACATAGCCAGCCTAGATTCCACCCTTGGCGCCTCTGCGCACAAAACCACCAGTGGAAGGTATCATGCACTCCACTCTTAATGGGAACGCCTTGATTGCAATCTGGTCTGCGAATGCTCATCATGATAGCGACAAAATTGTCTCTCGTGACGAGACCGCACAATACGGTGTGTACAATCCACACATCTTTTAGTCACCCCTTCAGCTGGTAAGCGGCGACGATTAACTAGTTGCCTTTAAGAGTGCATTACTGCGTAGATCTTGTACAGTACAGTAGCTGAGAATCATCTGCCCTCGTTTCGAATACATTTGTTTTATAGCGGAAATGCGAAATTTTAAAATCGGCTCGTATTTGATGTAAAGGCCACAGCATTCATATATGCCATATTGTAGGATAAGGTTGGTGTGCGCAATATGGAGCGATTTGGGAGGGTTGAGGGTGTGATATGTTCTATTTTATTGTTCACGTACTTTGTTTCGTTTGTGTTTTTTTTTAGCTCACGAATCATTAATTGTATAATATATAGAGGCATGCCAGTCAATTGCCTTCCTCATTGTGCACAATGCCATTCGTGTGTGTGTGAAATAAACCATGTTCACCTTTTATGTTTCTTGTATTACTAGATATGCTTATCGGCACGTGGTGCTCGTTGTCCTGCAACCTCGATATTTAGCTTGATCAGAAAACTTTACTTCGTGCATAGTGGCTCGGTGCCTCGCTAAACGACGATCACTGTTAACGGTTTATAATGTACAGTGTTTCATGACACCTACGCTACATTTGGTCTCGATATCGTGCATAGATTACACGAAACGTCGCCAAGAGAAGCAGTGTTGGTATCCACTCGAGCGACATGCCACACAGAGATACACCAATGCAATAGTATCCTCGACTTTTACCACCGAAGCGCGACCAGTGCATTAGTGTATGTGTGTGCGCGCACGCGTACTTCTTATCACTTTTATTTCCAATTCCTCCCTTTCAGTGCAGGGTAGCAAGCCAGCTAGGCGCTGGGATGTCGTAGTATCTGTGACATTTACCATCGCACGGTTTTATTAGTATTTAATGGTTATTTGACATTGCGCATTCAAAACTGGTAATAAAAGAACTGCTTAGACTTCATTTCCGTTCACGCTTTTACTCCCCACATGTGGTTCTAGCTAGGAGTAGATGAAAATACCTTGCTTGAACTACTCGCACAAGAGGGAAATGCGAGGGAAAGTATGCAGTTGCGACTGATAAAGGCTTACGGTCAGAGTTAAACTCTCGTGCTTTCAGAGGACACGTCGGACTTTGTGCCTGCTACTGCACATTCGTGTAATGCGAAGACCTTCTGCTTCAAAGATTCCTACGTATTTTTTTACGTCTCGGGTTTCCGAATACCTGATCTCACTTCCGGGTTCGATATGAGCTGTATATATGCACGAGGCTTGGCGCATTGACGTTTTGCCTTTGCTTTGTTGACATCTATGCGCTCCTTGTAAGCGTGCTTTGAAGCACTTTGCGGCAAACGAATTGACTCTCCAGTGTCGGTAACTAACTTTCGTTGTAAACTGTTGAACAATGGTACTGGAGGTAAATTCACCTTAGCAGTTATGGCGGACCTTTTTCTGAGTTTTTATAGGAAGAGTAAAAAAAAAAAACTCCAAACCCACTCTTCCATTTATGTAAAATTAGTCATTGCCTCTTATTAAATTTGAGGGGAGTGGGTAATGCTTGAATGCGATATAGAAACAAGAAAAACGACAAACAGAATTTATTACTCTTTTTAGGGCTAGATCTTGACTAAACTTGTAATATTTGGAAGATTGATTGATAGCGCAAACAAGCGCGTAAGGTATTGTTGCGGGCCCAGACAGACGGGAGGTTGAGAAATTGCTTAAGGTTGTCTAGTACTTTTAGTGAAGCTTGCTGGGCACGCTGGTGATTCGTGATTAGCAAGAACGCGGGAGCAGTGCATACGTCGATATTATAACCACCCACTGGTAGCAGTGATGTCGCGCAGAGCGTGCGGCCTCATCAATCGCCATAAACCACCATCGGAGGCGCCAACGCAAATATTGCATAAAGTCATGCAATGACGTCACCAATCATAACTTGTAACGCCATCGTGGAGTCAGAATTTCACATCATGAGAAGTCGCATGACGAAGTCTTTTGGTGGGCCAATCACTGAAGCAGTGCAAAACCAAGTGAAGTGTGGAAAGCCTTTGGAGGCAGTAAATTTCGTCGCAGCCTCGCCCTCTCCTTCCCTTCATTTTTCGGTAGTCAAAAAAGTGTGCTATGTAATGGATGCAAAAAATGGAGCGACAGATTTAGTTGCGCATCCACAGCTGCCGTACGGACGCAACCTGCTATCGGCTGGCAGGCTGCGACCGTATGGCTGCTGCGGACGCACAACTAAAGCTGTCTAGTGTTTCCACTCGACGGGTGGTCAAGCGTTGCGGGTGGTGTAGAGGATTAAGTAAGAGAGAAGTGTGTTGCGAGCGGGTGGAAGGGCCGGCAGCTGCTACGTGTGAGGTAGATAGTGAAGCCAACGCGCAGCTGCGACTTGACCTAATTGGCACCGCTCCAACACCTGCGGTGCGACGCGAGCATGCTCAGTGGGGATGTACGGAGGGACAGCGTTACACAAGCTGGTAAATTGGCGCCTCCCCATTGAATGACTGGGGAAGGGGGGGGGCTCACTGTACACGCTCCGTAGCTGTTCATGGTCCCCAGAAGAGTGTGCCAAAAACGCAATACGTGTAGCAAACTTAACGCATCTTTACTCAGGTGCAGATATGACAGGCGCTGCTGACTGACAAGAGGGGTGGAAAAGGACGGGATTCACGGGTACGGTGCGACATCCGGGCTGAGACAGGTCGCCGTCACTGTAACTGCGAGCTCGGATAACTAGAGGCGTGAGGCGGCGGCGGCCAGAAGGGTGGCCGTGGATGGTGGTGATGGTGGTAGTGCTGCAGGCAGTCCGAGGAGGATGACGACGGCTCCCTGACCCTAACTGCACCACCGTGGCTCACTGCCATAGCCATCGGCGGGTGCTGCATGCCTGGAGCATGTTCCGTGCCGCCACTACCGCTGTAATCCTGCAGAATGTTGTCGATAGCCGCGAAGAACCTGCATAGAAAGGACACGGGAGCGAATTGTGGTTACCAGTAGCATATAGTTTGGTTTTGTTATGGTTACAGAGAAGACAACAGCGAATTAACTACGTGCTTAGAAAGAAGACATTTTGATGCAATGTAAAATAACCCTATAGCTTCAAAAATCTAGAAAGAGAGAAAGAGAGAGCCATTTGAAAGCATTGCTGTCTTATCCTACCTTTCGCCATCGTCGTCGTTGTCTGGCTGTTCATGGAAGCAGATGGGGAGGGGGAGTGTTTAAAGACACACCAAAAGAACGGCGATGATGCCGATGCTAAATGATGAAGATGCACGTGATCTCGCTAGCTATACTCACGTGCTTATAGTTGCGATGTCCCACGTTTTTATCTCGTTCAACCGGCAGAATATTTCTTGTATAAAGTGCAAGAAATATGTGCCAAGCTTCGACGTTTGCATGTGAACAAGCTATCCCAACATGATTCAGGCTCGTCTGGCTTAGCAGAGTACTAATTCATGCACCGACGCATGTTCGAAGGCGACGTCCTTCCACAGACAGTCATGGGATCAAAAATTTTCACTTGTGTCTGCATTCTGTTCTCATTTATAGCACATCTTCAAAAAACATGTCGCTTCTATTCGTCTATGACCTCGAGACAGTTCTGTACTTTAAATTTATGACGAGGCGACCGCTGTGGCTGTGACAACGCCCACTCTTTTTGCTCATTTGCAATCGGTTAACGAATAAATAAAATCAGAGGTAAAGTACGTGCTTTGACTTATTCCTTGCAACCCACCAAATTCTGTAGCCATATGAAAACGCATTTTGACCAACATTCTTCAGTGACACACGCTAATATTTCATGTTCTTTCCGAAGGTTAAAAGAAGTCATTGACTTATATCTGCAGAAGTAAGAAGTTTTATCACGGGGAGCGACCATGTAAGCTTGTCCTCCCCGCTTCAACCACGTCCGAGATAAAGAAGCTGACCGACGCGTCGCTTTATCGGCAAGCGTCTCGCGGCAGGAGGGGACGAAAACGAAGTCGAGCATTAAAGCTTGCATTTAAATGTGAAATCAATGAAATTAATTCTACCTGAAACAACGGAATTACGCGTATGTGAAAGAAACAGCCGGCACATATGCGGTCACAATGCAATTAAAGCTCCTCTGTTCAGTAAAGTTCTTTTTCTTCTTCTCGTGACAATGCAGACAAAGCTGACGTAAGAAGGACTTGAAATTGTGCGAGATCGTGGTGCAGGTTCATGGCTGCACGTTCGCGACAAGGCACGGGCTTGTTCACACCTGCGAATGGCACTAATCGCACGACCAAGTTATAGTCGCAAATTGCCGGTTTCGATCGAAACGCGTCCGTTGTGGTTCACGCGCTGGCTGCTCAATTTTTCATTCACGTGACTGCAGTCTCACAGGGCCGGGACTTCAAATTATCTTACGATGCATTGGCGATTCGAGCAGACGAGTCTAGAGTGGCGATGGTATAGGTCGCGCGCAGGGATGAACAAGGTTGGTTTGAAGAGCCTCTCGGTCGCCAGTCCTGAACGATCGCGCGAGTGGCGCTAGTCGCGGCTGTCCATGAGGTAGCCTTCGTGTGTAATTACACTACTGTAACTATGAACCCACCGAGAACAGACTTTTTTATTAAATTTCTTAAGAATGAAACCCTTACAGCTCGAGATATAATGTCGGATGTCCGCAAGAAGCCCTCTGCGTCGTTGCCTATCGATAATCAAGCCACAGCAGCGCGTCACCTGAGTATGGCTTAACCTCGCCCATCCGCGCATGTGCAGAGGAGCAGCCATTGCCAAGCCGCGGCCGTAGACGGAGACAGTCCACGCAGCCGCCAAGCGGAGTTTGCCCGGCGAGGCTCGAGCCGAGTGACGAAATATCCGGGGGTGCCACAACAAAATTTGCGCATTAGTTTTTGGCGCCGGAGCATCGACAATCTTGCGTATAGTCTCTGAGAGGCTGTGGTTCGACTCTACTCTGTCTACGTCAAGGGAAGGCTGAGGCATCACCGAACAAAGCGACGTTAAGCTCCTAATGTCAACCAGGTTCAATGTTTCTTCAGCTTTACATCACAGGTATAAACTTCTGCCTTTTTTTTTCATGTTAAATTAATGACTGCATGCACAGCGCAACTTGACCATTATATCGAAATAAAGATGAACTCATTTGATACACCCACGAACCTCTGTGAAATATCCGGGTCATCCAGAGACGTAAGTACGTAGTCCTCCTCTCCAGCTTCAGTGAGAGCTTGTGGTGGCTGCGGTACGTCTGTTGGTTGCCTGCAACAGTTTTAATGCGGAGAGGATCAAGCATATGCTTCGAAGTTCGAGTGTTTTTTATACACGCCACTTATGTAAATCCTGACCATGGAATCTGCTGAGGCAAGAAGCCGATGCCATTTTAGGACACACTGCCTACTTTTCAAGAGATACAAGATAGGCAGAAGTTCAGGGAAATATGAAAGGTTGAAGAGACGAAAAGTTCGTGAACCTTTCGCCTCTTCAAGGTGTCGCTGAAGACGATGAGGCTGAAGCCCTCGAGATACCGCTAGAGCCGACTGTACGACAAGCGGACTTGCCTTCTTGAAGCCTCGAATAAAACAAGTCTTGCAGATAAGTGGGTGAGTTAGTTTGATTTCATACTGAAGGCACGAGGGGCCAGCCCTAGAATTAATACCATAAGGACGAGATAAGTATAGTGTAGTGTTTTTTTTTCTTTTCGAAAAGGCTGTCTGTCGGCTGTCATCATGATGTTCGTTTCGCACCCTTTGTGGCAATATGTGTACTGATGCTGGTTGTATATAAGGGATGCTTGCCAGTAAGAACTTCAGTTGTACAACGTATGTCCTTGTATTTGTCTCATTCTTTGTATTCGTTCAGACACTACCACCTTTTTCCTTCCGTATGAAAATGATTCTACTTGCCGAAACATCGCCTCCAGCGATACCCCTTGCTCACAAACATTTGATCTAGTTCAAAATAGGTCAGATAAATGCGAGCGGAACCACTAGCAGCGATGTGCATTTCGAAAGCCTCGCGGCTTAGACGAAGATTCTGGCGACCTTTCTATGGTGCCGTTCCACGTGTGTATAATCAACATTCAAAGGCACAGCAAACATTAGATAAATCTGAGAGATGTCATCCACAAACTTTTTGCATGAAACTACAAATGTAACAAAAATATACTTCTCGGAAATAAAGCTTCCCAGTTAAAGACAACCTATAAGCCTGGCCCGAGGTTGTAAACCCTGAGAAACGGCTTCCAACAGCAACTCCTGGCAGGAGTGCAGCCAGATTTCTTGCCGGGCACGTTCAATCCCTCTTGATGTTATGTTCGTGTGTGTTAGATCATGTAAAACGTAATAAGTTCCGGGGGTGTATCCTATCCTCGGCCTCTGGCTGTACCAGCACTTTCTGGAGCAACAGAGCTAACTATAGGGCTAAGCGATCGCAACTCTTCGACGATGAATCGCAAGTGTGAAGCGCGGCAAAACAATTTTCAATTTGAAGCAAGCGAATACTGAGTACTTCCACCTTGCGGGCTTCATAACAGCCGATTAGCTATAGGTAATAACGTTTTCTCTCAATTGTTCGCGCGTCCTTCACGTCGTCAATTTTTTTTATTAAACGTGTGGTGTGTGGAATGTCACAAAGCATAAAATGGCCGCTCCGTATAAACAGCATCCTTACACACGGCGCAAACGAACCAAGAAGGACACCGGATAAAGACCGACGCAACACGAGCGCTGACTCACGAAGCGTAAAGGTGTAGATGACGAATCAATCAATTACAGCTGCTGTATAGTATATACCGACCTGCAGAGACGATTTTCCGGCGGCCTGCCGTCCACAGAGAGGATCTTGTCAATGACCTGGAAGACCGTGTCCGCGTGCATCTCGATGGCCGAGGACATCATGGTGGCCATGCTGCATGGGTCCGGCGCCTGCAACATAACAGCGCACATTAAAGGGGATCAATTCGAAGTAGAGCAACGAAAGCTGCAACTGCAAGGTCACCTTGTTTACGCTGATGTTTTCAAATTGCTGTTTAACTAAATGTACTACACTGTCGTCCTTTATGAAAGGGAACAAACAAGCGCGTGGCCTTCGGTGTGTGGCGGCCGCCTAGTGCACCGTCAACCAACGACTCCGAAAAACACGTCCACTTTTGCCGTCATCTCTTGCCAGACAAGATAATGAGTCATGGTTGTTGGACAAGCGCTGCTAGCTAACAATCCTGCTCCGGTATGACAACGCGTGGTGCCGCAAAAAGCGGTGCGCTGTCTTCAGCCGTCGGTTGATGATGCTGTAGGCAGCCGCCGCAGAGCGCAGGCCACGCGCTCGCGTGTTCCCTTTCATAAAGGTTGACACAGATTGGAATGTAATAGTGTGAGCGCGTGGCCGCTTGTGTAAGGAGCACCCGCTTGCGGGCATTTTTGGAAGTAAGTTGTTGCATTGTGGTATACGCACCGTGCATACTTTAGGAGCCGCTACCGTGGCGCGCTGCCTCCAGCGCCAAGGCGCCCACGGCAGAAGATTTGGCGGTATACGGGAGTATAGACGACGCAAGAGGTGGCAATTGGCCGCTGCGCCATGTTTTGGTGCTTCACTTGAGGCGTTTTCGTTCCAGTTTGCTTTGAAAAGACGGTGAATTGTTAGCAGCCATGAGAGAACCGTACTGTTCTCGCGTGTGTATGTGTTTTTTAACAGACTTTGTGGACCCGGTGAACGCGGCCACATCAATTTTTTTGCGAAAACGACAATGGAGGCGACGGGCCCGTTGAACACGGTACGCTCATCATGCACCCTCGGGCTAATGTGGCAGCGAACTCGGCAGTAGCCTGAAACGGACGACAGCGGTGATTGCACAGTCACGGCCGCGGTGATATCGCGGAGCGATATCTTATGCGATGCTATTCTTATCGTCCAACACTCGTATCCGGCTGATCGCGTTGACAACGCGGGCGAACCGTCACCCTGTCCACTGACCAAGCGCGAAAGGCTCGAAAAGCATTGGCATCGGAAAAGGCATCGTTCCGGAGTCGCTCCCCAGTGCGAGCGGCTGAGAGAATCCTTCCGTATCGGCGCCTGTTGCGGCTAGAAGCGCCTTCATGAGTTATGTCTGCACGGAGCCTATAGCGCGCGAGAGAGAGTGTGTTTTTGACACACGACTACTGTTACCAGTCGCGAAGTGCGCTGGAATCTTGGTGGGCCCTAGCTTACACGCTGACGAAAGCGACTCTGCTGCGCCCGCCGTCATTTGCAGCGCGTCATTCGCTGCGCAACGCTGGCGCTACGGTGCACTGCAGAACAACCCCACTGGTGACAGGAAGAAGTAACGGTGCGCCAAGACCGCTGTCACCACAGTGAAACAGCTGTCTTCCACCGGCACCCATGGTTGACGCTCCTGGTATCAGCGGCCACGCGCTTCCACTGTCGCACATCGATTCGTGAGTACCGTACGCGATCGTCTCTTATTAACGAGAACACGTGAGCGGCGTGACCAGTGCTCTGCGGTGACTGTTCAGTGTGCCAGAAAGTAGCATTAAGAGGAAGCGCGTCTTCTATTGGAAACTTATTTCGATATCCTTGCTATCGCTGGCAACAGAGAAACCAGGAGTTCAGGAAAGAATGCTGGTGCCGTTGTCACGCATGTAGCTACCGTAGCGTAGCTTTACGCGATGCTAGCAAAATGATGCGCCGCTAAAAGCGGCTGTGTACAGCACAGTCCCAGTTACGTAGCCGAATGGGGATGAACTGCTTTGATCGTTTTAGCAAAGGCATGCGTCAGCGGTACGATCATGCAGGTGGAAAGGTTGCCGCTGCAAAAAAAAAAAACGCACGGTATTCCCTAGCGAATGGTCGCCTTTTTTCCTCACAGCCCGTTCCCTTCGTCCTCGGGTGTGATGCCATCGGATGAATTCAAGATATATGCCCATTCGGCATCACGTATTGTTAGCCAAGACAGGGAGCAGTGCGCGTTGCACAGTATATGCTTTTGAAGTATGGTGCAGGCGCGTCCACGTCTGCGTAGAGCACGCGAGTGGTCGAACTTGCTCATTGGAGCGACACCTTGCGGCAGTTCTGTGCTCTGAGGTGGTGTGCCCAGAAGCATGCGTGGCCTAATAGACATGCTTACCTGCTTCGCACGAGAGAAAACGGTTGACGCTCTACCTTAACGGAAGCTATTTGGCGCACGAAAAATGCGGACTCGGAAAGACGTGACTCGAGAGCTAACTTGCAACAATGTTTATTTAGGAAACAGGGAAACACATATTGTCACGGGGTCGTGACGTGGCTTAAGACAGGAGACTTTGCGTTGGGATTTAACTGTTTATTTGGGCGAACCTGTGCCCGGTAAACGGAAAGTCCAATTAAAGTAGCAGCGGCGAACGGAGCGTCGGCCGTCGATCAACTACTGACAAGCGGCGAAGCGCGTCGGCATTTATACTCTTGCCGTCGAATGTTCGCTGGCGGTGGCGTACGATCCAGAATAATCTGTACAGTTCGCAGAGTAGGCTGATCTTATCGAAATGATCTACTACAGTGCGGAAGCTTCTCGAAAACTGCAGGCGCGGTTTGCGCTGAGAATTGTGTAGTGTTTTGGGACGATAACAAAACTTGGGAAACGGAACGTGGCAATATATAGGCAACCCCGCCAATTAAGGTGCTCTATAGTGGTCAAGGCACTCGCCTGCAGACCCGCAGATCGCGGGATCAAATCCTGGCTGTAGCAGCTGCACTTTCGGTGAAGGCGAAAGTGCTGTAGGCCTGTGTGCTCAGATTTGGGTGCATGTTAGAGAACCCCAGGTATGGACGAAATTTCCGGAGCCCTCTACTAAGGCGTCTCTCATAATCGTACGGTGGTTTTGGGACGTTAAACCCCAGATATTATTAATATTATTATTATATATAGGCAACATCGCTTTTAGACCATCATCATCACTTGAAATAAACATTGTTTCAAGTTAGCGCCTGTGTGTGTCACGTCTTTCTGAGTCCACGTTGTTTCGTGCGATAAAAAACTTCTCTATGACATGCCAACATGTCCAAAACGCTATACGTTACTAAGCTTGTTCAACCGAAAATGCATGATCACTCGGGGCGCTTTTGACATCTCGATTCCATATGACGAAGCGTTTCGAGTGATAACAAAGCGCGTGTTATCGGTCGAAATGCGTCATTTTTCGGAATCGGGTTGTCCAATGCTCTCTGAGGGTGCGTGCATCTTAGATTAAACAAGCGCACCTCTCAACGTTGTCTCTCGGGCAAAGCAGGCCAGCATGTCAAACAGGCCGCGCATACTCCTGGGCACACCATGTCAGAGCTCGAAACTGCCGCAAGGTGTCGCCTCGCAGAGCAAGGCCGACTGCTTGGGCACGCTGCACAAACGTGGATGCGGACGTTACACTATTTTGAAGGTAAGCTTTCGTATTTCTGCACCACGAATTTTTGGCGCACCTGTCGGTAGTCTGGTGTCGAAGCCACCGTAGTCGCTGCCGTAGCCGTGGAGACTCCGCAGAGGCATTCGAATGGTGGGCACGAACACTGCCACCCGCTAGCCACTGGGCCACCGCTTCCAGCTCCTGGAGCCACCGGTGCCGTGACTGGAAACGAGATATGCACGCATTTTATTTTATTAAGTGTAAAAAGCCTTTAGCTCCCACTGCAGGCGGTCATCATGTGACCATGAGCCTAAGGCCAGCGCCGATATCTGGGCATTCAAAACGAGACATCTGGAAATACACATGAGGTCAACCAGGCATCGTTGTGATCTAAAAACGCGACATCCGGGCAACCAGCCAAAAAGTTTTTAAAAAACGTAGCGTTTGGAAATCAGCCCTTCGTAGAGCACCACATAACACACCATAGCTATTATTTGATTACAGTAGAACACCGTCACGGTGGTCTACTGTTATGACACTCGACTGCTCATCCAATGGTTTTGGTATTGAATCGACCACGGCGGCCGAATTTAGGCAGGCGAAATGCCAGAAGTCCGTGTACTTAGATTTAAAAGCTCGTTAAAGGACGCTACATGATCAAAATTCCCGGAGACCTCCAATGCGGTGTCGCTCTTATCCGTCGTGCTTATGGGACGTGAAACCGCAATTACCAGAAACTATAAAAAAAAAACCGTGCAGGGGTTCTACATAAAAGAGTGGGATAGAATAGGTGTAAGAACTTCTGAATATGTGTCATAAATAGCGTGACTGCTCACCAATCGGAGCGGTGGTCTGCCGGTGAAAGAATGGCTGCACAGCAGTCTCCGGCCTGGGGACCTTGAGCAGCCCGTCCAGCGGGCCGCGCCACTCCCTCGCCGAGCGCTGGACCTGCGACGCGTTCGTAATGGACGGTCACGTGATTCGTGGTCTCGTGGTGGTGAACGTGCAGCATTCGAGCATAGTTTCCACTTTACAAAAGAAATAACCACGCGACTGAATGTTCACGGGGCTTCAGTGAAATGAATACTTTTGCGGTGGTCTTGGTGAAAATCCAAGTCTCGTACAAGTTGTGCTGGAGTACATGCACCCTTCTCATATACTTGAGATGTGGCAACATATGTGGCTACAGATGACTGTAAACCACTACGTAGTTGATCGAGCTACATTGTCACAGTTCTGAGGCTCTATAGATGTGACACCACTCTTATACTTGTAACTGGTGGAGTTGTGGTCAGAGGCGTGGCTAAGGGAGGCACACCGAGCCCCACCATGACACAGATAGCAAGAAATGGCCTTTTTTAAAAGGTACCCTCCTCGAAAATCAAAATGACTACCCCCCTCCCTGAAAAAAAATTCTGGCTACACCCCCATTGGGGTATATCAATATTACTTTTCTGCGACAGTTATGCTGTTTTTATGAGCAATTATTAGGCTACTGAGATTAGGAAAACAGCGAGTTACTCGAGGAAATGATAAAACAAAGTACCACTATCTCTCTGTCAGTCTTATAAGTCAAGCGAGTTTGAATATTGAAATAAGCTACTCGAGGAAATGATAAAACAAAGTACCACTATCTCTCAGTCAGTCTTATAAGTCAAGCGAGTTTGAATATTGAAATAAGTTTCTCCGCTGCTCTCAAATCAGGTGACGGAATCACTCTGTTTCAATTAAGTGGACGCGAGTGGCTTTCGCATGTAAGGAGTGAAGCATCGCTTGATTCTTGAACGGCCAGAACTTTGCATTGCCGCGCTACGTGTGCAAGTGACACACAAACACTTTGCAATCCAATGTGGTGGGTTAGCATCGTGGTGCAACTTTACCATGAAGGTTTCTGACAAAACAAGCAAGAAGCTCTGTCAGCATGCGCTTCATGACCTTGAGCATGTTCTCCCAATCACAAAATGAGCCATTGGTTATATCCTTCCCTCCGTTGATGTAGTCGGTCCCGTCGATTATATAATTTGCCGAGAGACGAGCGAGTCATGTGTAGCGCTTTTTGAAACGTAATTATAAATTCCCTGCTGTGTACAGCGCTAAAATATTTGGCTCACGAGTCCGCAGAGGCATCGGCATACCGATCGGCAGAATTTTCGGACCACGCTCGAAATGTGTTTCGCAAAACAACCCCAGATGGTGAAATTTAGTCTGAAGTGCCACACTGGCACGGCGTGCATCATAATCGTATCGTGGTTTAGGACCTTAAAACACCACGATTTAGCTTTACTGAATTTCATCTGCCTACGCTTCTAAACCGGCTAATGAAGAAACATAACTTTACAATATTTGTTACATCACTGAAAGAACTTATATGTGTGAGATGACACCCACCGAGGTGCTCTAGTGGTTATGGCACTCGAACGCTGATCCGCAGGTCGCGGGATCGAATCCCGGCAGTGGCGGGCGCAATTTTAGATGGAGGCGAAAATGCTTGGTGCCCATGTACTCACGTATTGTTACACTAGAAGCGAAATTCGGGCTAGTTGGTGGTTCATGTTTGGGATGTAACACAGCGCAAACATAGAGACAAC
This sequence comes from Rhipicephalus microplus, assembly GCF_043290135.1. Classification (NCBI taxonomy): domain Eukaryota; kingdom Metazoa; phylum Arthropoda; class Arachnida; order Ixodida; family Ixodidae; genus Rhipicephalus; species Rhipicephalus microplus. The sequence continues at coordinate 12,940,739 of NC_134708.1, read as the reverse complement.
GACTGAAGAAGAAACCACAGGGCCCTGCCATCTGTTCTCCAATCTCTCTTTTCGTGCTGTTTTTACATTACACGTTAGAGAACCCTATATAGGTGGTCGAAATTTCCGGAGCCCCTGACCATATACGGCACCTCATTATCATATTGTGGTTGTGGGCGGTTATACCCTAACAAATATTGCGTCTCTCATAGTCGTATGGTGGTCTTGAAACGTTAAACCCCACAAATCAATAAATCAATCCCAACATATGTGATATGGTGACTGCTTTTTTTCTCTGTCTTCATTGTAATGTGTTTTTTTTTTTTTTTTGCAGGGTGGGGGGGTGACCACGTTCTTAAACGCATACATTTGTTCTCCGAGTAGGTTAGCTTGGCCGCTCGCTTCTTTGATATACCCGGTGCACTTGCTTAGAGGTTCAAGGCCCCCTCAAACCGTTTCATTCTCCTCCTAACATACCCTTCTTGCGGAACAAAATTTCAATTTGAAGTTCGATTTGTTGAACAACCAGCACGCACCCTACGGCGGATGCGCCGACGCTGTGGGAAGATTCCATTACGAATACACGCCGTTCCACGCTGCTTTCGCTTACGCACGTCGGGCGCGCACCTCGGCAGCGATCGTGTCGGCGGCGTCAGCTGTTCGGTGTAGCCGGGCGTGCAATGGATGAGCCGAACGGGAAGAGCAACGCTGCCTGTCGTCGGTCGGCGAGGAGAAAGGAGACGCGGCCAGCTCATCAGGCTGCGCAAACATGGCCCTGCGGGCGCCACCGAGATCAAAGCGCGCGCGCGACCCCATCATCGGCTCGGTTGTAGGACGAGAAAGCAGTACGGTATCCCCACTATACTGCGGCAGCAAGTGACAGCGTGCTTTCTATAGGGTCGCGATCAAATCTGTGCAGTTGGGATGGAGGCGATTCAAAAACAGCGGGGCTATTAGAACCTGATGCGTCTGTTACTCTCAATAAGGTTGGTAAGAAAATCGACATGTAAATTGGAGTTGAATACATATTACTACAGAAAATACAACAGGAACGAAGCGCGAGCCATCGTCCTGGGTGCAGTAGTTTTATTTTCGGTGGGAATATGTATTCAAGTCCAAACCAACTAGCACAACTTTCGGCGTTAACCCACTACGATCGGCAAAAGTTTAACAAAAGAGGAGGCCAGCAGTGAGGTTTTTAAAGGGAACTTTCAAGTTTCACGTTTGGTCATAAGACTAGTGTAAACACTGTAACAGCTGCCCCCTATCAACAAGAGTGGGCCATAGACTGCAAGCAGTTCATGACAGATAACCATTCGCGTCATTCAGGATAAACAGCCCGCACTTCCAAGTGTCCGGGCCTCGGCAACCGATGTCTGCTTGCAAATGCAATTTCGAGGCATTTGATAACCTTCATAAACAGGGTCGGCGACTAGGAACCTTCATTTTTTCTGTATGCACAAGACAGTGAGCTCCGCGAAGTGACTGCATGTTGATACCGCGGCAAAAAAATGGCGGGAAACAATATCTGTAGATCGACCAGTCTGCCTTCATGGGACATAAAAGGCCGTGTTGTCAGACTCGCTTTCGTTCAGCCTATCTGCAGCGATATCAACTTACGCTTTATTTTTGCTCATCCGCAAATGCTACAGTTCCTAATCCCCAAGACATGAAAAACCGTCGAAAGTGGGTGACTAACCCCCGTATTAAGAAACGCTCCTCGACTCGAATTCCATCTTTCACTTGACTGAGTTGAGCACTGCGCCGCTGCTCGACTGATATTGACACTGCGCTTCTCAAGAATCACTGCAGAATATTGCTGATATGCAGTGACTTGGTCTGCCAAGAGACGGCGCTCCCGTCGACTTTTTCAAGTCGGGGAGAGTTCTTGAGTGAAGGAGCGTTTGGGAATACGGGGGTTAGTGTGGCTGGAGCTAAAGTTTACGCAAGTGGTTTTGACGCTAAAGCACAAACTTCTAAATCCTGACACACATGCAATTTTTAACTTGTGTTTACGTATTTACGAGTCCATAAACTATTTCAGCAGAGTAAATACCGATAAATTTCATGCCTTTGTAGAGCTTGCATTTTAAGCGTGTTTCACACCTATATCTCCACAGCACTCTTTGTCCCTAGCTGTTCTTTCACTTGTACACCTTCTGCTCTTTCTCTTTCATTCAGCACAAAACGCCTCGAAAAAAAAAAAAAACGCAGTGCTCTATCAAGTGTCAAATGACCATCATCTACTAGGAACAGTCACGGGCTTAACATGTGGGTGTTTCATCCACGGAGTCACCATCTCGAAAAATTTCATTTTTGCATACATGCGCGCATGAATCGCACACACGAACATAAACAAAAATATGATTGCAATTCACAGAAAAAAAACACATTGAACTGTGAAACAGCCTCGGCCATATTCGTTCGTTGTGTATAACTGGGATTTCGAACAGGTTAGTAGGTTGTATACGATAATCTTGTACTATTCTTTTATTGCGTGTTAGATTCTCGGAAAGTGTTCGTATGTTTCTCCTTTTTTTAAATATGTTTAAGGACTGATGTGCATTTACTCAAGTGTGTGGCACCAGACACGTATCTCCTCTTACGTGATGTCGCCGCACTATTTTCAGCTACCACAAAACTACGCAAATTAACACCTACATGGACATTAATGTCAGTACTACATGTACAGGTAAACAAAACAGATCATATATGTTCCTACACACGAAACGTCCACACAAAACAGAAGAGTTCATCATTATGTTTACACAACAGACACTGGACTATTGCGAATTGTTCTCCCAAAATGCCGCACTCAAATATACAACTTTCATATTTGCTGAAAAAAAAAATGGCCCTGTATCTGCATGTTATACTGCAAAAGTCGTCGAAAGACGGAAGCCTTGCGTCTGGAGTGAGTGAACAAATCGTTTATTTGATGTTCTGCGCAAGAAAATCGGTGAATGGTATTCTGGAGGTGCTGCGTCAGAGTACATCGAGCGTGCAGCGGAGGCGAACGAGCGCATCAAGTCACTTCACACGTTAGAGTCCCTCGATCTTGACCAAAAGGCTTTATCACACGTGAGGCATGAGCGCTATCTGGCAGTAATCTTGTAAAACGATGAGCGCACAGCGTGCGCGCCCATCTCGGAGGTGATGCAGCGTAGAACGCAAGGCGACGGGTAGGTGCCACCACCGTGCCGTCTTAGCAAAGCGTTGGAAACACTCGCCTTTTCGTGTAATAATTACATCTTCAACGCAGCGTGATAAGCGCTACGGTCCTTAGAATTACTTATGTATGCTTTTCTAGTAAAAAGGCACACATACAGGCTATTGACACGTTGTTATTGTGCCTCAGATATGCGCAATAATTGCTTTTTAATTTACAATCGCACAAATATGAACGCTGAACCTTGAGAAATATTGGTGGGCACTGCGGATGGGCTCGGCGGTTTGATTTATCGTCAGGTGCCGTTCGAACTTTAAACCTCCACCACTTGAAATACAACGGTTCAGCTGACGCTTTATTCAAGCAACAGCAAGATGGCGCCGGTGATGAAGAGGAACGGGGCGAAGACTGATGATGGTTATTGACAGATGAGGAAGATGACGTCCAATGAATTCTTACAGTATTGTTAAGAGTGGACAAACAGACAAAAGGACAGACAGGCAGACCAATATTTTCTCGTCGAAAGTCCCCAAGACAGACTATCGTCTTCAAAAAATGCCCGGGTTCTTTACGTGGCAGTTGAGTATTCCACAACAGAGCCACACTCATGCTTGGAACTCCTTCGCAAGCAGATCCTACACAGACGTCATGTCGGTCGAGGAATCAAGTTAACGTATGTAATGTAGCGTGGCAGGAGAGTGAAATAACCAGTCATCACACAATGCTAACTGCGCAACGGGCGAGTGGTTTAAATCTTCCCATCAACTATAAAATCCACAATTCTTCATCGTCATCAGCCACGACATCAACGAAGTGTGTATAATGCCTTGTAGCTTGATTGATACGCCCCCCGCCACCCCTCCAACCTGGCTAAGCCAGTGCCTGCGACAACTCTGCTGATGGGCTACTGAATTGTCCTCCCTGCCAGTACATTTGTGGTTTAAAAAGGTGGAAGCCGGTACCAACTTTGTATGTTGCGTGCTTACCTTTTTCTTTCTTTTTCGTGTTTTTTTTTTTCAGTGTGTGCACATGTGACTGAGACATGTGCCTCGTTAATAATGTAGGTCCATAATTGTTATCATTTTATACCATGATTTTTTCGTACCCATACAATTGTATAAGTATGTGAATATAGAATGTTTGTTGACACTTTCCAACCCACTCCTGTAAAAATCCCTGACGGGACTGACAGTAATGTTAAATAAACAAATAAATAAATAAATCTAAAGTTAGAATAGAGTTATCTAATCATCCTTATGGGAATCTTTCACCATGATTGTTTTTGTGCGAAACCACGGCTGGCATCATGGCACGCATATTTCCACAACATTTTCGGAACCAATTTTAGGGGCTTTGTATTTCCACTGGTATCAGTTACCCACCCAAATTGAGGCGCTTCTTCCCTCTGAATACTGAAGAGATCACACCAGTGCTCATCCCCTATAGCCTCAGCAGTTCCGCACATTATTAGTGAGCGGCAGTATAGGTGTATACTTTAGGGCCATTCCACGCGCTACCCGCACAGCCGCAACGCACGTGCCGGGACCCCTGCCGCACGCAAGCGGGGGACAAATAAGCCAATGGGCGACGCTCTTTCACCTTCTGTTTGAGAGTGGTAGCTGTGCCGGCACGTGTGTTGCGGCTGTGCGGCTAGTGCGTGGAACGGCCCACATGGAGCCACCCACATGGAGCAGTGCACGTGGAGCGGCGGCACGCTCGCACGCTGTCAGTGAGAAGAACAGCTGCACGGATGATGCTTCATCCTCCGCTTCGCCGGGCTTCAGTTCATTTGATCTCCCTAGGATGGCCTCGAAATTGAGAAATTCCTATTAAAGTGCATGCATAACACGCCTGAGTCGATAAATTACTTTACGCTTTCTTCTTCCGTCACACGAGTGGCATATCGCGATTTTTTTCGCAGGGTATGTTTTAGCAGTGGCGATGTATTCACAAGAGGTGTTACTGTTTTGGTGCTTCCGTGGAAATGATTTTACATTGAGAGTCTCGAGGAGTGCAGTGTTTTTTTCTTTGTTTGTGCGTGTTTAAGGCTGATGTACGAGACCTTGCAGGCCTGGGCCGGCAAAACTTGTGGAGCTCACTCAGACCCACTGATCAAATATATTGTCTGCTTAGCGCTTACTCTGAATCGGACACACCATACTTTTCATGAGCCGGGCTCGCCCGGACTCGACCTCGGCAAATAATTATTGCCCCGGACTCACTTAGACTCATGGCTCGATGCGAGTCAGACTGAATCTGAGTGAGCTGGCTAGTTAGTCAGCCTAGAATCGACTTTTTCGACCACGTTGTCAATGCAATGCTCTTCTACACCAATGTGACGTAATTATTTCCCTCCTTGGCGCCTATTGATATAGCGCTCGCACAAGAATTTTCAGAAGGTTTGCATGCTAACATGTCATTCAATTCTGTGTGTAATTTTGAGCAATGCTTTCTTTTTAATAACGGAAAGTATTTTTACAGATTGTGTTTACTTTTTGTAGCTTGTTTTACGTACATTTGTTGCTATCTCGGCAAACCGCTATGATATCACGTGAAACAACTATTTGATGGAGTAGTAGGTGCATAATGACAAAAGTTATTGTCCATATGGCCTAACGAAAGCCCCAAAAGACTAATCTTACGTCGTGTTTATTCCATGTCGGAACCTCCTTTCGCGTATCAGAGTTCACAACGCGACATTGACTTGCTTGTCCCCCACAGCGTTGTAGCTACACGATGCTCGACATACTCTCTTGTTGATTATTTTTCACGTTCTGGGCTGGGACAAGGAAACGAGAAAGAAGAAGAGCGGGAGCGAGGGACGCGGGGACACTCAAGTGAAAGCAGAACGCTTCCGAACGCAGTTAAATAAACAAGTTTTTTCCCCTTATACTAAAGACGGAGTTGAGTCTGATCGCAGTGTCTGGAACGCCATCGTCTAAACATTGGTGCCGAAGAACCGGGATTGAAAACCAGGACCCTACAGACGGCTACCAGTCAACTGCAGCGGCATGGAGCGACTGAAGTCGAAGTGGACATCGCGGCGAGCACAGAACACGAGGATTATAAACGAGGCAAGTGAGCTCCTCGCTAACGACTCTGCCTCCTATGACCAGCTCAACTCCATATATGAGAGGCTGAAGGCTAATAACGAAGAGCTTACAACCTGAACAACGAGATTGAGCCGCATATACCTGACGAGGAGTTCGAGGACGAGTATAACGCTGTCTTGCAATACGAGGACGTTGCTACGCGCATTCTCGCTGAGATTCTCAGCAAGAAAGATCGCATGCTAAGGACATCGACCGGAACTCAAGAAACAGTTGCCCAGACAGTCGTAGCACCATCAGACGGAACTGGAGTTAAATTGCCTAAACTGGCAATAGCTCCTTTTTTTTGGAGACCTATGCAAGTGGACCGAATTTTGGGAACAATTTTACCAAATTGTTCATAGTAACAATCGCATCACTGCCACAGAGAAGTTTCATTACCTGCGACTGTATCTTAAAGGAGACGCTGCGTCAATAATTCCGGGCCTTCCGACGACAGAAAGTTGCGACAGTGACGCCATCAAAATGCTACAGAAGCGATTTGGGGACAAGACGCGCCTGGAGCAAGAATATTTTGCCAAGCTACGGATGTTTAGCCCTGTCCGTTCATCGACTGACACCAAAGCGCTACGCAGCTTGTACGACCAAGTTCTCGTGAATATCCGAGGCTTAGAGACTTTGGGTGTGCACAAGTCGTCTTTTTCGTCAATGCTCTGCGACATCCTACTGCGTGCTCTTCCACGGGATATAGTCGTGCAGTATCATCGATCATGTGCCGTCCAGTTGGCATATGACTCGAGAGCTGAAGCTACACCCGTGGGACTAGACCGTGTGCTCAACCTCCTGTGTATCGAGCTGGAAAGCCTGGAGAAGAGTGATTTTAAGGATGCCAAAGGACGAGAACATGGAACACTCCCCATGGCCAGTCAGTCGACGTGTTCTCGGCGTGGGAAACCGACGTCATCTGTGCTTCACAGCAACTCGGTACGAGAAAAAAAGGACAACTGCGTATTCTGCTCGTCCAGCCATCACGAATCGGAAGCCTGCACAGCTGACTTGTCACTGACGCAGAAGAAAGAACTGCTTTCCAACGACAAAAGGTGTTTCCGCTGCACCACCAAAGGACATCGGGCACGGGACTGCAAAAAGAGTATTTCCTGCTCCAGATGTCAAGCTCGACACGCTACAAGCATGTGCGATCCCGATAGGTGTTCGCGAAAGTCAGACTATGCTAACAAGAGCTACGAAAAAACTACGACAGTCTGTGCATCACTTGGAAGAAGACCCGTCAAGGAAGACTCTACCACTTCCGTTTTTCTTCAGACTTTCAGAGCATGGGCCATGAATGATGACACCTGCCGCTACATACGAGGCATTTTCGATGGTGGCAGTCAGAGGACTTTCGTAACTGAAGATCTGTCCAAGCACCTCAAGCTGAAAAGCGTGGGAGCAACTCGAATAGCCTTCAATACTTCGCAAATACATCGGAGCAAGAGGCTAAGAGGCATTGCATAGTAGAACTACGACTGCGAAGCCAGTTTTCCGACGCGGAAATAGTCTTGACTGCAATAGAGATCCCAAGCATCTGCCAAGACATCGCAGAGACTGCAATGAACGTAGCCTTCGTTGCGTCTTTCAAGAAGCTGGGAAACGATGTTGCCGATGAGCTCCAACATCCATCTATCATAACTAAGAGTGGCATCAGCGTACTTATCGGGTCCAATCAAATGTGGAAAGTGTTGACCGGCGAAGTTTCACGGTGCGAAGGCAACGAATAACTAATTGATCGCACTGAACTCCAAGCTTGGATGGACCTTCCAGGGAAGCACATCGCACTTGGTGTCCCGCCCAACTACTTCACAAATGATGGTGTGCGTGCTAAAAGCCCAAGCTACCGATTCCGACGAGATTTTGTCTCTTTTTGGGAACTTGAAAACATAGGAATTAAGGACACGATGAACAAGCCACCTGAAATGAGCAACACCATGAGGCATTTTGAGCAAACGATTAGCTTTATAAACGGAAGATATGAAGTGACCCTCCCTTGGAAGGATAATTTCGAGCTTGCAAGCAACAGGCAAGTAACCGTTACTCGACTGGACAAGCTTGTCAACCGTCTCAACTTCAGAAAAGGACTGCTCGAAACGTATGACCGTACCATAAGGGAGTACTTGAGGGCAGGACACGCTGAAGTAGTCAGTGACGTACCTGCAGAGGTGACGAAATGATATTACATGCCGCACAAGGAAGTCATGTGTGAACAAACACTGACGACGAAAATGAGAGTGGTGTTTGACGCTTTGTCACATGCCAAAGGATGCAAGTCCCTTAATGACTGCCTTCAAAAGGGTGACAACTTATACCAAGACCTCGTGCAAATTCTGCTACGCTTCAGAACGCACCCGGTGGCAGTTATCGCGGACATAGGAAAGGCATTCCTTCAAGTTGCGATTCGGGAGGACAACAGAGACGCTTTCCACTTTCTCTGGTTTGCAGAAGGAGATTTATCCAAAGGCAAGCTGCAAGAGTGGAGGATGACACGAGTGCCTTTTGGAGCTACATGTAGCCCATTTTTGCTCACAGCTACTATTCTCTACCACGTGAAAAGAGCACCGGCTGTCATGGCACAAACAGCGCAAACTCTTGCCGAGTCGTTTTACGTGGATGACTTAGTCACTGGTGCCGACACAGAAGAGGAAGCCGCTAAACTATGCCGAGAAGCGCACACAATAATGAAATCAGCCGGCATGACATTACGAAAATGGACAACAAATTCAGCAAATTTGATGCGCACGCTTGAAAATCAAGTGGAATCTACTAGTAATGAGATGGTCGTTCGTCACGAAACGTCGGTCAAGGTCCTGGGTTTGGTTTGGAATCCTGCAAAGGATGAATTCAACTTTTCGGTTGAAAATCTACTCCGGTTTTTGACAGCACAGACGGGTACAAAACGATTTGTGTTGCAGTCAGCATCAAGAATATTAGACCCGTTGGGATTTGTAAGACCATATACTATTGCCATACGAATATTGTTTCAGAGACTGTGGATACGAGGAATTGGCTGGGATAAAGTCCTACCCAATGACCTGCAAAAAGAATGGAATGATTGCGTCATCCAGCTGCCTCAACTGCAAGACGTCGTCGTTCCTCGCTATCTGGGCGGCGGAGCAAGGAAGACCAATTTGCTTCAAGTACATGTTTTCTGCGATGCCAGTCCAGTGGCATACGGAACAGCGATATACGCCGTATCAAGTCCTGAGGAGCCGATACTGTTGATTGCGAAGTCCCGTGTAGCACCCATTAAGGAGGCAACGCGGCCGCGATTGGAGCTGCTGGCTGCCTTAATCGGCTCAAGAATGTTGGCATACGTGATAAGGGCTTTGAGGAATGTTCAAGTTGACTACACGATGTGGACAGATTCCGCCATTGTGTTGTCATGGATAAAAGGTGACGTCAAAAAGTGGAAACAGTTCATAGCCAACAGAGTCAATGAAATTAGGTGCACTACAGATCCATCAAAGTGGAGATACTGTCCTGGAACGGACAACCCGGCGGACCTACTCACACGTGGCGCGACGCTTGAAAGACTGCTGTGCAGCTCAAAATGGTGGCATGGTCCCGAGTGGCTAACTAAACCGATGTCTGAATAGCTCCTACAGTTCTGTGAACTAGACATAGCGGAAGCCACCCAAGGTGAAGTTACAACAGTCCACGTCGCACTAATGACACGCTTCTCAGTTCTGATAATTGATATTCAACGGTACAGCAGGCTTCAACAGCTACTCAGAGTCACTGCGTGGATTTTCAGATTTACTGACCGATGCAGAAAAAGAAGTAATCATACAGGAGATCTCGTGGCAACAGAAATCCTGAACGCTGAACAGTATTGGTAAGATGTACACAAAAGCAAGGCTTTCTTGAAGAACTCACCACTTTGACCAATGGCCAACCAGTCGAGTCTACATCTCGAATCGCTGAACTACGCCCTTACATAGACAAAGACGGAATTCTTCGGGTTGGAGGCCGTTTATCTCTCATGCATTCCACACAAGATGTCAAGCACCCAATCATAATGCCGTCAAGTCACCACTTTTCGACACTTTTGGCAAACAGAGCCTATCTTCAAGTTTTACATGGAGGAGTTAGAGATACACTTACGCAGCTTCGGGAACGCTACTGGATTTGTCGAGCTCGCTCTTTGGTAAAAAGAGTGCTGCATGGCTGCAATATATGCAAGCGTTTCAGTGTGGGCCCAGGAACTGCTGAGACTGCTCCGTTAACAAGTCATCGAGTGACACCAACGAACCCGTTCGAAGTTGTAGGAGTCGACTTCGCGGGCCCTCTGTATGCACGCACGGAGAAAGGGGACACGAAGTGCTACGTTGCACTTTTTACGTGCGCCGTATCTAGAGCCGTGCATCTCGAGCTTGTCTCGGAAATGACATCCGAGGCTTTCCTGCTGTGCCTACGACGATTTGCAGCTCGGAGAGGATTACCTAGGGTGATCTATTCTTCTGACATCGCACGAAGCTTTCACAAGACATCGGCAGACATAAAGCGGCTAAACCGAATGTTCTCTGAAGAGGACGTCGCTGGTCACCTCAGCACCAACGGCATTTCGTGGAAGTTTATAGCACCAAATGCTCCTTGGTGGGGTGGGTGGTGGGAGCGCCTTGTACGATCAGTGAAGCTTCCGCTGCGAAAAATTATCGGCAAAGCTCGTCTGAACTACGAAGAAATATCGACAGTGCTGGTGGAGGTCGAAGCAGTCGTAAACTCTAGGCCTCTGACTTTCATCGAGACAGATGCAGGATAACCTTGCACTTTGACGCCAGCCGAACTTCTCCTTGGACGAAGATTGACTTCCATACCGTATGCGACCGCTGACGAAGTCAACAGTAATTCCAAACGATCAGACGCCATACGCAGACACAACTACAGGAAGCTGCTGGTTGAAAGTTTTTGGAAGCGTTGGCAAAAAGAATACCTGTTGCAATTACGATCTGCACACTTAAATCAAATACAGCATTGAAGCAAGGGGACATCGTTCTCGTGCATGCGGACAACACGCCACGCCAGCTATGGAAGCTTGCAAGGGTCACAGAAGTGTACCGCAGCGCAGACGGTCTCATTCGTTCTTGCAAGATCAAGTTGCAAGGCGGTCACCTTGCGATCAGGCCGATACAAAGACTGTACCCACTTGAACTATCTGTTTAACTTTGCGCGGCCGGGAATGTTGATTATTTTTCACGTTCTGGGCTGGGACGAGAAAGAAGAAGAGCGGGAGCGAGGGACGCGGGGACGCTCAAGTGACAGCAGAACGCTTCCGAACGCCGTTAAATAAACAAGTTTTTTTGCCTTATACTAAAGACGGAGTTGAGTCTAATCGCAGTGTTTGGAACGCCATCGTCTAAACACTCTACATATATGGCAGCCGTGCTTCCCACTGAGGTGTTTTTTAACGTTGACGTGCATCCATCTTGCGACCATGCTAATCGCATCTGCAAGATTCTGCGTTTTGAACTCTGGTTCAAAAGCATTATACCTAAACTGGTAGAGTTGTGCCGTCTGTAACCTCCTTCTCAGTCACGTCTGTTCAGCAACTATTTTCAGTAGGGTCTCCTATTTCTGAGATGATGATTCAGACAACCTAGTCAAGTGCGTTTGCTAAAGTGTTTTCCTCACAAGTGAGGGAAGGGAGCTCTCACGTGTAAGTCTCCGTCGCTTGCCCGTTCATGTTAACACGCCGAGACCAATACTGCACTCACCGGACCACTGGAACAAATTTCAAGTCTTACAAAAGCTGTCCTCAAAGAAAACCTGGCAGCTATGAGTGCGAAAAAAAAAGGCCCAGAATTGTCTTTGGAAATTAATTACTACTTGATTTCAATGCCGTACGTATCAGTTCTCACAACGAATATGGCGTTATCTTGGCGTCAGAGAACACCAATTCCGTCACCTAATTGCACACCGAGCCCAAATAAGCTATAGCCACGGTGTTTTTCTCGCGTGCTCGTAAGACACAAACGTATATAGTACAGAACCACCGGTACAGACACACGCAGTGTGCAACCACGGCTGCGTTCGCACCAATAAACCAAGCGCATAGAGGCGCAACAGAGGGCGCCACGGGAGCACGCGCATGCGCAAACGCGCCTCCGGTTGCGGCCGCACCGCGGCGCCTGCGCGGCGCGCATTCGCTACTAAGTGGCCCATTTTTGGCGTCATTAGTCGCCGAGTCCCGTGGGGAGAAGGGGGGGGGGGCGACCGGACCGAAACCTAATAATGCTAATGGGCGGTAATTTAGCTCGCCCCCTCTGCCTCCCGTCATCTATACAGCGCGAGGCTTCCACAGCGAGAACAAGCGGCGTTTCCTGTGAGTGCGTGCGCATCGTATAGAGGAATTCGCTCACGGAACACCGCGATCGTGAAAACCCTCTGTCGTGTGTGCGAGCGTATACCGCTGTGCTGCAGCCGTCTCCTCAAAAGGCTTCCAACGCGCTGTAAGCGCCGGAGCACATAAACACGCAAGAAAGGCAAGAAAGATGAAACAAATAAGGTAACTGTGAGAGTAATAAGTTTAGTGCTGCACTTTGTCTATTCCACGCTCTTTCTACAATGCACTTTCGTTGTTTTTTATGCATGTAAATGCACGAATGCAGCTGCACAGACTGACGAGCCCAATTTTCCATCCTCTTTCTTGCGGCTTCGAACAACATCCGTACAGATCGCGCCCACAAGATTTTGCATTCGTTAACTGCCGTACCAATGCTCTTCTTCCGTCCGAGCGAGAGAAAAAAAAGGTCTATTTTAGTGGCGCGGTTATCGGCGGTTATTAGCTTTTACCGAACGCTCGCCGTGTATTGAGTTCGCCGCGCTTACACAGTTGCAGGTCGTACAACTTTGAGCTACACCTATTTGCGGAAAGCAAGGTTTTAACAGCGAGATCCGCCATCTTCTGGAAATGGCGCGCTATAATAACGATGTTCCTCGCGATACAGATAGCTCTTTCTTCTATTTTGTTTTCTTGCTCTTTCTTTTCATACTCTTCTTCACAGGCGTTCCGATTTTCGAGTTATCCGTCCTTATCGAGCTATCTTCATGAAATTATTTTGAGTAATTCTGTCGCTCATTCCAAGTGAATGCCAGTACTTCTTTGACCCACTCCCGCAGTAGTGACGAAAACAACCCCTGCTATCATTGTCATACAACTAAAGTGATCCACCACAAATCAATCAATTAACTTAAGTAATCTGCTGAAATACAGGTAGTTTGTCAGTGCGATGTTAGTTTCCTTTCACTGCGTTGTTATGATTAGCGCAGATTGATTTGATCTAGTTTTCTGACAGCTTCATAAAATTTGTGCGCATTTCTCAGTCAACTTTTAGAGAAACGTAAACACCTGACTAAGTTTTAAGAGCACGCAATCTATAAGTAACGGACCGATCAGAACTTGACATAGATAACTTCTGTAGGTTTGTGATTACGAATTTTCTTGCATAACCAGAACTTGCTTGCGTCATTCCCTGGTAAAATTAAGTAGGTGTGGTTAAACCCCAGTCGATTATTTGTATTTCCCTCGATTCACGTCGTCCATAAAAATAATTGTGGTTGAATAAAATAAGCTAAAAGCATAGACGAGTTTTACTTGACTAATTCTTTTTAGGTAATATTTCTTTGCTAAGTGATATCTTTGCGTTATGATGACTGTGCATGACCACATGAGCACCATGCGTTTGTTCGTTTGTTTCAGTTTGAGTTTTGACGCACCACGACAAATATGTTGCCGTCGCAATTCAACCGTGGCCTTTTCTCTTTCTGACAGAAATGACTTGGAATCGCATGCTTACTATTGTGCAGAGTCCTGACTACATGATAACCACGTCACAAGCTCTTTTTCGGCATCCAAGCTTTATGTAGTGAAATATCCAGTCAAATTTTCAATAAATAAGTAAATAGTATCTGCTCCTTTATTGATATTGTGTCAGCTAAACATGGCTGTGGTGACAGCTTTATTGGGGTAATAATACTTTCAGACGTGTTAGGTAATTTTTCTGATGATCTGTTCTGCATCGTCAACAAACATACTGGTGGTTTCTCAACATCACTGCGAAGAATATTCGCTTACTTTCATTCGCCCAGAAACACCCATTTTGGTATAACAACTACAGTGTTGCATCGATGAGCTCGAAAGAGGTTCTTAGATATGAGGTTGTTTTACGCTTAAGTGCACAAGAAATCCAAGTATACATAAGTTAGTGCACACAATGTTCCTCGCTGATACGTAGCCGAGAATTCTAACGGATGGACAACCGTCAGCATAGCCGATGCTGCCGATACTACTCGTGCCGATAGCTCATTAATCCCTTTCTTGCCCACTGGACTAATTCTCTCGTTTCCAATGAAGTAAAGAATATCGCGAATGGATCATAATGAATCGCACCATGAAATAGAAGAATCACGGTGTTATTTCTCTTAAGCTTTTTAAGTGTAACCATGTATGTTAGGTTCCCATGCTGGCGAAGACACCAACACGGCAACCTAGCAAACTCTAGAGCTCCCATCCAATTCCCTTCTGCGAGCAAGAGGTATCAGGTATATAGCTCTCTCCCAAGTCGGCCGCACCCCGTATCCAAAAGACCTGAGGGTGCGGGACATCATCCTTATACTTCAATACCAAAGGTGTCAGCTCGAAGGTTACGGAAGAGATGTTGAGGACAGCAAGGGTGTTAACCTCCGAATCTTCTTTTCTTCCGTACTCCTTGCGCATGACACCTTCAAAACTGAGCCATGTTGCCCAACATTGCAGGCTATGCTGATCGTCCTCATACCATCACCATCCGCACAGATTTATCAGGACTATTCGCACTCAAGCCATCATGCAACGCATTACACTAGACAAGGATGAAATATATAGAGACATAAAGAAATCCCGACTGGCTTATCAGGAACAAGAACGACACCAATAACGTGGTGATTTTAGAGACAGGACTAGCACTTGACCTGTCTCTCTCATGGATTCTTCTTGTTAAGCGCTGAAATCCCCACGTTATGTAATTACCAACTCGCCCAACAAGCTCTTATTGAGTACTTAAAATACATCATCATCGTCATCAGCCTGACTACATTGTGGTAATTGGCCGCGTGGTCACCTTGCTGTTTTAGGTCCCTTCTTCGTCCTTGTATAGTTGATTGATTGATATGTGGGGTTTAACGTCCCAAAACCACCATATGATTATGAGAGACGCCGTAGTGGAGGGCTCCGGGTCCTTGTATAGTGTCGCGCATTGAATTATGGTTCAGTACGATGTCGCTCACATGCCACTTCATTCGCTCAAGTCCATCGCGGGGCCAGACGACACATGACGCGAACACGCTGGAAACGGGGCACCACAACATCGTCAAACACGACACGTCCTCCTCCCGCCTTTTTCGCCATCCTGCACGATTTTGAGGGATCCGTGGCACATGATTCATTTTTATTCTCTTGTTGTCCTCGCTGCCCGGTTCCGTCATCGATTCTCGCGCGTCGCATTTTGCAACGCAACAGGCGCGAGCGGAGGCCACCACAGGGAGGAACGCGGAGAGGAGAGAGAAGCGTGAGTGGCGGCTCCTCGGCAGGTAAAGGCCGAGTGATCGACTGACGACGTTTCGGCCTATTCGGCGAAGACAAGGAGGGGGCCGAGACGCGGCCGTTTATACCGGGAATGGGAAGGCGGTCATTTTTCAACGGGAGCCGCTCCGTTTGAGAGGCAAATGGGCGCTTGTTTGCGCGTCGTCTGGGGCCGCTGTCCCTCCCGCCTCCCTGACAAATGGAGCTCCTCGGCCGGCCACCGCGCCGATCGCTCGACGAACGGAGACGAGCTCGTTGCCGCGGCTTTACAGCGCGGCAACGAAATACGCTGCGGTGGAGACCCCATATGGGCGTCGTCTCGGTAGAACCGTGCAGCACCGCGGTACTTGTGGACCCGGGAGGACAGAAGGGACTGCCTCGTACAGAAGTGCCCGGCGCAGTGGTAGTGTTTAGAATAGCAGAGAGATGAGTTGGTTGGTAGGTATTCATGCTAAAGTGAAGGGGATTGTAAACGCGAACACAAGAGGGAATTGTCACCGCAGCATTTCTCATGTCTTCACTCTTCGCGTCGGTGCTTACATGCCCAGTCTCTTTAACTACAGTGATAACGTGTACTTCGGCCTTCTAGTGTCGCCCGCACCGAGCTCATGCCTTTCTTAAAAAAAAAAAAAGTTGTATTGTTTGTGTTCTGTTTCGGATTGGCCAACGTATAGTCTTTGAGGAGGGATGAAACGCAAGTGAGGCATTTCATTTATCGAATACTGAAATGAGAAGGTTGTGATCGGAGCAGCTGAGAGAATGTCACACTTAATGTTGCCGCCTATGGTTTCGCCTTACGACTCAATCTAGCCTGTGGGCAAGAACGACCGAGACCACAACTGACACTCTCGAAAACAATAACTGGCACGTGATCGCGCACGTGTTTGTATATACAACGCCTTTTGCAATAACTTACAATGTATATGTGCGAAGCACTCGTGTTTGCATTGCCACTACATGCTTGTCTCCACAAAATATGTGACACATCCGCGAAGTGTCCAATCGAGTGACGGAACACAAAATTTTATATCACTGAGAGCAAAACTAGTTTTTAAAGGCGGGCAGTACGTGCAAACTGTGCATGCAATGTGGACGGAAAGGTTCTCGAAAAGACAGAGTAGGTTTAGGTGCTAATGCTGTGGTTTGAAAAGAAGACTTGCCCCATCCAATAAAGGACGTCATTTCCTATCGCGATGCGGTCGACTGCCCCAACACTGGTTGCGGCAGCTTTTCGCGACACTGCACGGAATTACCGAGGCGAAGCAATATAGGCGAGATGACCGAAGCAGCTGCGCCCATCGGGCCACCGCCGCCGTGGCTTTCGAAAGTTGCTCGCGCGCGGTCTTCAGCTCCGGCGCCAACTGCATGCCCCTCGCCCGTCCAGGACAGGTCTTCTGGACTGCGTCGGCGCCCTTTGCCCACTTTGAGCGGAGGTCGCGCGCCGGTGGGTCGATATCCGCCGGCCCAGGTCATCATTACTGCACACCGAGTGGAAGACGACCTTCTTCGAGGTTGTGGCGCCGTCCGGAAATCGCCATAATAGACGCTTGAGCAGTAATGACACGTGTTTTTTTTTTAGAAAGGCTTGCGAGTGCTAGCGCGACCTGAGCTGTTCAAATCACTGCGTCTTTATAACAGTCACACTTTGGCCGAAAGCATTTCTGGAAAGTCAGAAGGGGGAAGGTAATGAGATGGCGTTGCTTATTTTTTTATCACTATTTTCAAGGGCGGTTTTCCGAAACGGCTTGGATATAGGTGCGGAGAACTCCAAGGGCGTGTATCTCTGTAAACAAGTCATTGAGTCACACCGGAACGCGCACTGTCTATGCGAGCAGGCATACGTGAAGTATGCCTGCTTGCAACAAGCTTATCAACAGCCTATCAAGAGCCACAAGCCTATCAACCAACTACAAGAACCAGCCAATCAACAGCAACAAGCCTATCAACCAAAACAAAGCATGTATTGTTACATATGTTAGATAGGGACAGGAGAGAGAGAGAGAGTAAAGACATAAAGAAAAGACAGGTTAGGTTAATCAAAGGAAGCCTCCGGTTTGTTATCTTCATCTTGGGAAGCGGGTGTAAAAGAATCAAAGCGAAAAGGAGGAGTCTGTGACGACACTTAGTGACACAACAAACAGAACAAAGTCATGAGTATAACATCGTACAACATACTAACACTGTATGTGGTAAGTACGGTGTAAGAAAAAAAGTTATTTTTCGTACACCATGGTGAAAAGTAACAATTTATCACGAAGAGCACAATAACAGTACACAATCTGTACTTGAGACAATGCTCCTGAGCGAGGGACTTCTCTGAAGAAAGCTTATACAAATGTGCAAGCTTAGAAAGAAGGTGATTGAAATATACGCATGCATTGATTTAACTAACTGGTTTATCGAGGACTGTTCATCGTGGACGGTTTATTGCGATTCAATTATTGTAATGTTTCCCGTTGCGACTGCAATTTGTCAGCTACCCAGGCGCAGATAGAGCGAGAACAGCATTATTAAAAATAAACGAACCCCAGTCCGGTTTCTCGCACACAAAAAAGCAAGGCCTAACCGCCAGACAGGCGCAGCAATTTCATATGTCCGAGTAGTCCCTTCGTGATGTCCCTTCGCAATGTCCGCTGCTGTCACTCCTCCATGGTTGCTTGTCTTAGGTTGGTAGGTGTGTGTCTGAGACCCTCGTCCATGGCTGTGCGGCCACCAGAACAATGCCACAGAACGTGGGCCTTATCCGGGAAGCTTCCACATGCCACGCAGGCAGGAGAACCGTACCTGCCTTCCCTTCTTTGAATCAAGTACAGCGGCTCACGCAGAGGATTACGAACGACGACGCAACAGGATGCACACCGATGTGATGAAAGCCCTGAAATTTTGCGACTGTTCGAAACGTTCCAAATATATGCCATGAATGTCTCGCCTCTTTCAAGGTACACGAACTCTTCGACGTCATTCTCAAGCCTGCGAATCAAGGTCTAAGTGAGGACAGCTGTCTTACCTTTGTGGAGTCCGGTAGTCCCGCTCGCTTTGCCCTGAGCGCTCGGCGAGCCTCGGCCGTCGCCTTGGGCTCGGGTGGTGGGTGGTCGTGAAGACCTTTTGCCTGGAAGAACACCGCCTGTTCAGTGTGGCGCCAGAAGTGAGTGACCGGGTATCCGCAGTGGCCTCGGCACGGCTGCACCTCTAGTCTTCCGGGACAGCGACGGTTGGGACATGGTTTGCCTGCGTCATGATGATAATAATCGCGTGCTTATTACGCAGTAGTCCAAGCATGACGGGTTGAGATGGTTGGAACACTTTCCATGCCAGCATGTTCACTCGTAAAAAGCAATGAAGGAAGCAAGGGAGGAAAAGGAACGAAATGCACGAAGGTTAGCCAGATGAATGTCCAGTTTGCTATCGTAAGCTTGGCGAAGGCGTATGGAGGGCTAAATGATAAGGAGATAAAAAGAAGGGTGGGCTTGTAGAACACTGTTGCGTTCCACAGTGCTGGACGCAGGATTTCGAGCGCATCAAGCTACAACGAAGATAGTCAAGTTATTGCGCCTACCGAGGGTTCGCAAGTACTGGACACAGAACATCCGGTGCCTGCTGTATGCGCTGAGCGTATGGCGATCTAAGCTTGCCGATGAACATGCGAAGTGTGTCTAACACTGAAAGTGGCACTATGGCGATTGATTATTCTTCAAGCAAGTGCTCAGCCATAGATTCATTGTTCACTGTTGCTGAAAGTTCTCAGCAGTTCCGGCTGTCAAACAACCGTTTCAACACTTTGAAGTGAGTTATCTTTGAATGGAATATGCGTAGAAGAGTATTTTCATTGCATAGCCTGTTTTGAAAATTCTGCTCCCAATTAAAGCGGTATTCACTGTTCTAGGCCGGTTACGTACTTCCTCTTTCTGTTCCTTAGACTTGCACTGATATTGATAGCATCAACATGATGTCACATAATGGCAAATTTAACTGCAGGTTAATAGTATAGTTTCACCTCGGTATGACTACTAAAAGAAGGTATACATAATTAAAAGAAGGTATACATAAGGAAAATAATTTGCAAAGCCACCAACAGCTGAAACCGTTCACATTAGTGTTGGATTCAGTAATACTGAATGTTCGGCTAGTTGTTAATATAATTTTAATTAATTTCACTGCTATCAAGGGGATTGGATGTAGTGAAAGGAACACTATAAAGGCGCTCACTCTCAACTGACGATTCATTGCAAGACACAAATAATACACCGATACAGGTGAAAGTTCCGTTCCACTCCGTTTTCAGCGCCGTCTATTTCGGCAATTACGTTGGCTGCAGCGTCGAGTCTAATCGCACCTTTTCTTGCCTCTGGGATCTTTGAAGTACACACGTACCCTGCTGCTTCTTGCGTGCCTTGTCGCAAATGGCCGGCCTCAGGTGGACGCGGTGTCCACCTTCGGACGAGCAGCGCAGGCTGCACACGAGCACGCCCAGGCAGGACTTCTTGAGGATGTGCACGTTGTGGTTGTTTGTGTTTCGCATGGCCCAGCCCGAGGCGTGCCTCCGGGCCTCCTCGCAGTTGGGCCGGTACACGTAGCGGCAGTGGCCGTCCGCCCACTCCTGGTACTCGTCGAAGTGGCTCACCTGCAGCGCATCGCGTATTTGCTCAGGGTACGAAAGGCAAACAACTCGGCAAGAATAATGCCTACGTGAATACGTGAAAACCTCCAATGATCATTTTTTATTGGACGAAAGACTAGTATAAGAAAGGTTAGTGTATGCATTTCTTTTTGGACATTGTGAAGTCTTATCAATTAATGTTCCTCAATTTGAATAAACGTTGTTCAATATGAAAATTAGTTATTCAATGTGATTATTTGTTAACTAAGTAATTAATACAAAATGAGTTGAAAAGGAGAGAGAGGTGACAAAGGAACGGAAGGTCAGTAGAACTGGGAGGTTTCAAGCGACAAGAGGACATATAATGTAGCTGGCGGCGACGTTTCACCAAGTTGAATTTTTAAATTTGCTTTTACAAATAACCAGAGGGAAGGGGTAGCAGTCAGCAGCAAATAGTATCAATGATACCCCTTTTTATTTCTTCAAATCACATGTTTCCACAACGATACTGGCCATCAAGAAGTCCCCAGTCGAAACCATGGGCTGAGTGGCGTTCCTTGTACGATTGCTTGTCATTACACCGCAGGGTAAAAGCAGGAAGCTTAAGTATAGGCTGAATGCAATTACATTCCTTGCATTGGAGAATGAAGTGGAAGTTAACGATGAGACGCAGATCAGAAGTTGAGGGTGCGTATGGATGCACTAAGCGAATTGTTTTGTTATACGGTTCATCTCACGGCGTCTAGACACTAGCAAATCTGAGCTGTGACAGTAAGTTTGTAAATTTGAGCATTTTCACATGGTGGACACACGATAAACGTCGTTGAGCGGCATTGATGTGCGGGGTGTTTTATAGTCACATCATTGCGCTGTGACACAAGTAAAAACGAGAATCTACCAAATATACTCTGATCCATTTGTACAGAAACGGTTAGGAAATAGCAAGCTTTCCATATGCGTCTGTCACCATAACTATACGAATGTGATGGCATCGCTGGAGTGTTCACACTGTTCGTCTTCAACGCACATTCCCAGTTATGCCCGATGCAATTCTACTCAATTCAACGTCAAGGAACGGGAATGCCACAGGCGACAGCCGACAAAGCCCTCGGTAGATTGCGGCTACAGATAAAATGAGCGATGCGTTTGCCAACAGCCTTCATGAATGGATCGGTGGTTAGCTCGCGAAACGGTAAGGTGGGTGGGACGCAGAAATCGTGCCGATCAGACGGGTAACAGACATGGCTTTTTTTGTTAATGTTTTTTGTCACCGACTTGACGTTGGACTTGTGAACTCGATGTCTCGTCTCTTTGAATGCACGGCTTTGGCAAAAGCTCCCCGTCAAGCGGACGGTTTATCATCATCTGCGTCACACTGCGCGACGAAAACCGCCGCACGGAGCGAGTTCGTAGAATGGCGTTGGATAGATCGCACAGTGTTTGCAAACTGCGGACCCCGCAGCCACATCTTTTCAGCTTTCTGAGACGTTTGCTATGCTCAATGTGCTTGAATTGTGACAGTGCAGTCAATAGACGGTTTTACAATAGCCGGATCTACAGCAGACATAAAAGGGAAAACTTCAGCCTTGAAAAGGGCACAAAAGCTCGGGATGTAGGAATAGTTATTTGAACTGCCTTCGCTGACGGCAATGGCGAGTTGTTACTGGTTCACTTCAAACGATTTCAGGCGAGTGTTTTTTGTCGCTTGCTTACCATTATTCTATTTGCTACGTAATTATACTCATACACATACGTGATACACTTGCTCCGAGTGTCTTTCACATTTGTACATATGAATCATGTAATTCATTTATTAGTTCATCAGAACTTATGCCCTTCTGCTAATGACGAGAGACGCTGAAACGTTAACCACCAGAGCAATTCATTGTGCTCGTAAGCTTCAGCGCTTCAGTTGCAACTAAATGCAGAGGTTGTGGCTTCTCTCGAACCGATTTCACATGGATTTCACATGATCGTTTCACATCAACAGGATTTCACATGATTCAGTGGTAATTCATCGGCTTTTAATGAAATACAGGTGCACGCCCATAAAGGCATGAGATAAACAGAACTTATAACAACCATTATTGTTCTTTATTAGTTCTTAGTTGCTTTTGACATAGTTATTCTTCTATAATTGGCTCGTAAATTAGGTGGCGACTTGATGAGAAAAGAGAAAGCCGATAGGTAGTAAAAACAAATCTAAACAGGAACAATGCAGACATCGCGAAAATGAAAAGGAAATTACATTTGCAGACATAATTGGCTAAGAATACCGCTCCAGAACAAAAAGTTTTTTCTCTTCTAAAGCACTATGGCGAGCGCGCTTGTTTTATATTGCCGCGAACTATGCCTTCTCGTCTGTGTTTCGTGGCGAACATCTGGCTGCGCCCGATCGTGCTATCTGTTGTGGGCCGCACCCATACTGTGCCGCAAGCGAAGTGCATGTTTTCCTCCTCCCTCGGACTATCTCATTTTGATAGGGAGAGCGTGTTACCATCTACCTCAGTGTTACCATCTATTTCCTCAGAGTCGCGGTGTCCAACTGAGTCGTCGCTTAACGTCACCTCCCCTCGTCCCGCGGTGACGCAAAACGAATCTGCCGGGTGATCTCATCGCGCGATCCTGACACGGGATTACCGGACGGTACTTCAATCGCTGAACCTACATCAGGCAATGCGAAGCGCGGAGGGGGGATCAGTGGTGAAAGGACCAAGGTTGACGGGGTCAGACAACCATTGTGTGCGGAAGCTGGGAGCGCCTGCCGTGGCGCCAACGGTGGCGGAGGATCAGAACAATGTGTGGCCCCACCCCCGCGCGATGAGAATCGCACCATCGGTGGCACGGACAGAAGGGTCCGATAGGTGGCGCCACAAGGAATGACAAAACCGTCTACAAACATTCACGTAAACCCCGGCGCGTTGATACATCGGCTGGGGTTTCCAAACACCCGCCGCAGAGGTCTATAGCGGTTATGGTACACGACTGTTGACCCGCAGGTCGCGGGATCGAATCCCGGCAGCGGTGGCGCCGCCTTTTAGGTGTAGGTGAAAATGCTTGATGCCGTGTTCTTAGATTTGGGTGCACGTTGAAGAAATTTTTGGAGCCTTCCGCTACGGCGTCTCTCATAATCATATGCTGGTTTTTCGGGACGTTAAACCCCAACAATTATTATTATACGGCGTAGTTCTGGGTGCTCGTATATACGCCCGCATTCATAGATTCATATTGGACTTCGCTGTGAGCGTCGGCGCTTCTTATCACTGTCATCATTTTAAGCTGTCTTGGAACTATATACTCCTCTACGAAAACGCCACGTCCTTCCTTTCATAAGTTAACGTTACGGTCCGTAAGAATGCATGAGGTCATATGTGTGTATGCATGACAATGCCTTATTAACTGCTGAAGGAAAGCATGGCACTTGCAAATGATGACACCTTGCAGCCGTCGCAGCAGGATACCAACAATCAGCGAAAAGAGAGAGCAAGACATCTAGAATAATGTTGGTACAGAATTATTGTCAGGCACTGGAAGCATATGACAACAACAAACCTTATTTATAGTTACTGTTGTCTATAAAGACCACGAAATACTAACGCCGGCAAGCTTCTATCACTATAGCTAGAGAGTGGTGGTATGTCGGTCGATAATTAAATTTCATTTCTTTCTTACTTACTATCTGAGAACTCTGTAGCAGAAAGTTCCTGCTGCAATTTTTTTTCTGTATTTTTGCGACCGTACCGTATTCATCGTCGGTGCACAGGTCGCCTGCGTGTGCTTTGATGATGGGTGTATTCCACGAAGGTATGTGGACATAACAAACATGGCCACAAGTTCCTGAGCGATGAGAAGAAACCTATCCGACACTGTCTTCGCTAGTAAAGATGCGCGTTGCGCATGCCAGTATTCCTTTAGTTTGTCTTTCCCAAAATTCAATAAACTAAGCTCTGTGTAAACTAAATGTTCTATATACATGGAGGCTATCTGAAAAGTTGACTGTTAATGTTTGGGGCCATAAACTACCGCTTCGCTGCCACAGTGCCTTACTGGTTCGCTCAGCCGCATAGCTTGTTATACGTTGTCCTAACTTGTAAAAAAAAAGAGTTATTGGTGGCGGCTAGTGAGAATCCTTGAAAGACCATGAGAAGTTTCACTCATCGAAGCTTGAAACCAAAAAAATCACATTGAAAGAAATATAAAGGCTTAACAGTGACTGACGTTAAGGAAACATGGTGTATAAGCAAGTATCCAGCTATTACATTAGTTTTCAAGAAAAGCCGAGTAGAAAGATTGGAGTTGTGACGTATAGAGGATTAAAGGGAGATGCGCATGGTTTAAAGCATGAGAGAATGGTATTAAGGAAACCAACGGAGCCGAATTGTGGACCAAGGGGGCATTGAGGTGGAGTAATGAGCTTATAGAAAATGTGCGGATGCACATAAAGCAGGCTCTTTGTAAGAGCAGTGCTACCACGTACAACCCAGCAAACTATTCAACGACACCATAGGTCGACGAACTCACTTATTAGCCGACCAACTCAAACTCACTCACAACCATGCATATCGAGCCACGAGTCGAAGTCCGATTGATTCCGACTGAGAAAACTTCTTGTGAGTCTTAGTCCGAGTGAGTCCGGCTGAAGGAACCTTTGGTGAGACTGAGTGAGACCGAAGGGCAAGATATATTTAATGAGTGAATCTGAGTGACGTCCACATTTTTGCCAATTTATTTGCATACATGTAAAAATTAAGGGACAGAAAATTAGGCAAATATGGCGAGCTGCATGCAAGGAACGTCGCGTGAGGGGAAAATACGCGTTGTATGAAGTATACGACGCAATGATGCTTAACAACACTAACGTTTGGTTTGTAGGTGTAAACGCGATCATATGCAGTGCACTACTTTAAAGGTACTCGCTCTTTACCTGCCTATTCAACGAGGCTGTTGATGACTGTGAATACAAGACGCCCACGGCTACATTCTCCATACGGCACGGAATTCTCCGAGGAAAGTGGAAGAGAGAAAAAAAAAGTCTACATGTTTCCAGATGATTTTAGGTTGCATGGTCTTGTAGATACAAAGTACACTATATAATTCGTGGCAAAGAACAACTCCGCACGTGTTCGGAAGGATTGTTTTCAGCATCGCAGAAACTCGTGCGCGCGAATCGAAGCCACGATTTCAAACGTGTGCTCTTCCGCTTGCAACCCAAAGAGCGTGTCTAAAGTTCTCGTTGAAAGCCGAGGAGCGCGCATGCGTCAATCGCTCGAACACACTACTATGCGCTTTTTCTCGCCATACACAACTTACAGCCCCACATTATCGCTGCACGTACGGAGTGCATCCACTCGTGAAATGGCCGTATACATATGCTTTTCTTTCCTTCACAGTGTTCACAGAATCCCGCGGTTCGCGCGCCGAACGCAAAGGACCGTGCAATGAGAGTGCGCGAGATCATGCATTCTCGGTTCACTCCACGACCGTCAGCGTCTGCAGCTCGTTTCCTCCCGCTTGTCATGGCGCTGACTGACGTGCCCCGCGCACCCTTTCGGAATGGTACTTAAGTCCCACTCCCTCTTTTAGACCACAGAATCAACGCGTCATAACGTCTCCTCCCGCCTCCGTATGGTACGGGGGAGGACAGCGCGAGGTAGCCGCGCGTTCTCGTCTGTCCCGGAACGCGCGAGACAGCTAAGCCTAACCGTGAAGCGACGGGCGCTATCATTGCGCGCTCTGCCGCCGATCTGCCAGCTGCGGTCAGTGGTCGAGCTCAGCTGGCCGCGCCGGTCGCGCCCACAGTGGTGTACTGCCGACTTCTGCTGCAGCCGCTGCGGCGATTGCCGTATACAAGAATTCGCAGGCTGGTCTATACGTGCGCGCCGCTACGGCCGGTTGCGCGGCAACGTGTGCGCAGGTACGCACACATACGTAACGACCGGTTGTCGACAGCGGCGTCGTCCATTACGCGCTCGGGCCACCCCTGGACACACGCGCGCGCTTGGGGGCCAAGCCGACGTACACGCTGCCACCGACGACGAGTTGGGTGCGCCGCTCATCGCGCCTCTGCTATAAGGTCTTCGAGGCGCGCCGTCTAGCGCTTCTGGTTTTCACTTGAGGCGCCGCGGGAGAGCTGCCGCGGACCGAGTGAGAAGCGGGATGAAGAGTGCGACTCCGAAATGCGCCCAGGAAGAACAGTGCATGCCGCGAGAGTGAATTAATGTTTGTCTGAAAAGGACTGCCGGCCGGGGCGAGTATTCGCCAGGAGTGTGTTTTTCCTTTTTATTCGCTACGCTAATTGCTCATTGGACTTGGAGAGATTTGGAATTTCGGCTGATTGCACCGCATGATTAGAACCGTTCACAGTAGAATGTTACGAAGAGGATATCAGGAAGGAAGGTGGATATCTGACGCTCGATTGCTCCCCCCTCGCCACATAGGCATGCAGCAACACGCGGTACATAAATATTTGGGACTCATTAGGACGAGATTTAAGCTGGGCTTCAACCTTTCCGCATTTCTAGCCAAAATCGAACATATATATTGAAAGGGAACGACCTATCAAATGACCAATGTTCTGCCTCTACAATGCAGCCTTCGGAGCACGCGAAATCAGCCTGGTGAAAAGTGCGACCAGTTGATGTGCCATATGCGTTGACGTGCTCAGATTTTCTCTTCAGCGGGGGGGGGGGGGGGGGGGTTAATCATAGCGACCCCCCATCAGTAAGGTCAAAGTATCGGGCAATCGCTGTGCACACCCCACCCCCTTCCATGTCCTCACGAAGGGCAAGAGCAACACGTACCTTGGGTACGTGGCTATCGTTGATGTCCCAGTCAGCCTGATGGCCCGGCCCAGCACTGCAGGCCTGGACCATGGCCGTACCTCGATGACCCGTGGTGGTAGCTGCTGGTGCCGCCGGTGGCCTACTCGTGTCGCTGCCACCACCACTGCGCTGCAGCAGCAACTCGACAACGGCAAACGCTCGGCGTCAATCACGATGCCGATGCGGACCGCCGAAGTAATCTCCTTCCTGCACACTGAGCACCGGTGTCACCATGAACGAAAATCTGCTCTCATCCTTCTTAGGCACTAAAAAAAATGGTTGACCCCTGGGTCGTATGAATCACGCATAAAAAAAACGATGACAAGTCTCTTCATATAAGTTTGTGCAGCTCTGTTGTACGTTAAGAAATTCAAACAAATGGCAGCAGCAGATGATGATGATGATTATGATGATCTATATGAATGGCCCACACACACACTAAGGGACATTGGCCAAGAAACGAATAGTTAGATAAAAAGGATCACGTAATAATTGTATATCTTAAGCAGTATGAAATGGTTAGAAGAAATCAATTTTACTAGTTTAGAGAAATGCAATCCAACGCGCCTTTCTTGTTATTCTTCACTTCCGCACATGGCACACACCCAGGGGAGGTTAGAATCAACATGCAGCAAACCTCATTTCCATCCACGTCGTTCTACCGTTGCGTGCAGTAAGCTAGTAGCATTAATAGTATAGGGGTGGCATACTAGCAGAAAGCAGGGATAGTAGTATTGGTAGTGCTAGTAGTAGCAGCTGCAGTAGGGTTAGTAATAGCAGTAGTATAGTAGCAACGGAAGGCAGTAGTATAAGGGGGGGTGTGGTTCTAAGGCTATAGTGGGGAGCTGTGGGGGAGGGGGGGGGGACATGTATTCTATACTTTGGTCTCTCCCCACTACTACTACTACTACCACCACCACCACCACCACCACCACCACCACCACCACCACCACCACCACCACCACCACAACCACCACAACAACAACAACAACAACTACTGCTACTACAACAACAACAACAACTACTACTACTACTACTGCTACTACTACTACTGTATACTGCAAATACTACCATTTCTATCTATTTCTTACCCAACGTGTACAGCAGTCTCGCTAACGAGCATCTACATGTCGCCTTAGCTTGGCCAACGCATTTCAAGCCCTACAGACGCCTTAAAGCACGTCGGATCCTCCCCGAAGAGATTGCGCACCGACCCGTCATGCACGAGCAGTGATTAAGTCCGGCGGGCTTCCGACGAACGTGATAATTTCTGTCGCGCATATCCTTCTCGCACGCTCTTTCGCGGCGCAACACAATAGGCACGCTCGCTCGCGATGCTTCTTAGATTCTACAACGCAGTGCTCTGCATCACCCTTCCAGAGAGAGCGTGGAAATGGTCCCGAAAACACGGCCTGGCCCACGGGATGCCATCGAGTAATGCGCCGTAATAGAGTGAAGGCCACGCATGCCTGCCTGCTTCGCGCTACACAGCGAGGCATATATAAGCTATCACGAGCTTCGCACGCGTGACCAGAACACCACGGACGGAGCCGTCCCTCGTCGGCGCACACGATCTAGTTTGCGACGTCAAAACCCGCTGCGGTGGCACGTCGCACGGATATATTTCACCCCCTTACCTCTACCGCCCTCCCTAGACATTTTCCTATGGCACCTTCTGTCTGCGGCATCGATTCTTTCTCTTAAATTGCATGGCCTTGCCGTTTGTAAAGCCTCGTCCTGTAGGTCCGCTTATAAATGCTACTCCTTTATCTTTTTTAGCTTTGTTTTGGCATCGAGACGGGCTTATATGTACACGGTGTAGTTATACGAGGACGGCAGAGACCCCTCGTAGGACTGTCGGGGAAGGACCGATTCCAGTCGGGGCGAAAGCATTCCTCGGCGTTGTTGCAGGATGGGTTCGGTGGCGCGTCACGAAGGCATATTAGCGACGCGGTGTCTCGGCGGGCCACACCGGGGGCCGATGTGCTCGCCAGATTTGATTCACGGTTATTGGAGGGAAAGAGGGAAGGAGCCGGCGCAGCAGCGATCACGACAACGCCTCGGGGTATGGCACCGCCACGGCGGAGTCGGGGATGTCGCCTGGACGTCGAACAAAGGCTGGCTTCAAGAGAGCTATAACAGAGCCATGTTCGAGTGAGAAACATAGGATTACTTCTCTTGAGAAGTCTCCTAAATAGCACCTCAATGTACAAGCAAGCTCCTGCAGCGTTCCACCGTCTATTTGGCGCAATTCGCGACGTCACAAGCTTGTTCACGTGAAATGGGGATGAAATCGACTCTCGACTGGTCGATATAAGAGAGATATCTGTTGCGAATTGTCCCCCACCCTGCATGCTCTACCGTGCAGCCGCATGACTTGTTCGCCTTGGCTCCCTATCATGATGGCCATGATGGCTATCATGGCCGATAAGCTGATTTCACTTCCTTTGTGTGCGTTTGCGACTGCGCAAGCGGACGTTCATGCAGCCGAAAAGCACGAAATCCTGATAGGCAGGAAGGAAGGAACAAAGAAGGGAGAAGGCAGGGAGGTTAACCACACAGCAGTTCGGTTGGCTACCCTACGCCAGGGGAAGAAGGGAAATGGATTGGTAAGATTAGATAGACAGAGAAAGAGCATATCAAAAAGAAAAAAAGAAAAGAAAATGATCAATAAATGCACTGACACTTGTGTGTGGTTGGCACTGCACAATAGTCACATATGTTCTCAAATGCCCATAATCCGTAAAAAAAAAAAAACGTAATAGCACTTCAACTGCCTATAGTTGGCCGACGAGAGATGGGGACGGTGCTCCAGCAGCATCTGCACGGAGAGCAGCCTATCATAGCCCAATCATCGCATCACATCAGAAAGCGTTTATCTTTCAGAGGAAAATCGGGGGCAGCGGCACAACAGGTCATCAATGTCTTCTTCGGTGCCACAGATCTCGCTTGCCACACTGTCGGTCATCTCCAATTAGAGTTTTGTATGCTTCGTAAAGGTGACCCCCCACAAAAGCCCAAAGCCTACAGAGAACTGAATGAAGCTCCTCTGTATAAGCTTTGGTGTGGGGTTGTCCTATATTTTCCCCATACTTTCCTTGGCACCATTGTCGGCTGTGTCTCATTAATATGATGTATATTTGCGTATTCTGTCTGTTGTTTTTTCCCTATAGCTTGGCTTCTATAGGCATACCTATATAACACTGTAATAAGGAAGTTGAGTGCCACCTATTTTCCGGAGCTCTCCACTACGGCGTCTCTCATAATCATGTGGTGGTTTTCGGACGTTAAACCACACATATCAATCAATCAATGAGTGCCACGTATATAGGTTACTGGCCGCCAGTATTGAAATCAAGCCGGATAGAAGTTACACTTACAAGGCTTAGAATCGGACACACCTATATACCTCCTGTCAGGTGGGGACCCATTTATGTGTGAGAAATGTGGTGAACAAGTCACTACTCTCCACATTCTCATGCAATGTAGTGGATTAGATCACATCAGGAAAAAAAATCCTTTTCATTACTGTATACCGAGAAAGAATACCATGCACTTCACCCATCGATGCTCATTGCAAAGAACCGCTTTTTAACCACCAGTCATTGTTTGCCTTTTTAGAAGTCGACAGCTTTCACGTCATATACCCAGGCTGTATTCGTTAGCACAACCTTTCAAAAGAGGCTGCTTTAAAGCGTTACAGAAAGCTGCCTTCTTGCTCTTAGGCCTGAAAGGCCTTGAGGAGGCATTTGCGCTGTTCGAACCGTCACTTGTACATATCACGATGACTTGTAGCTCATTACGCATACATAACCATCACTGCCATAATTTTATAGCCCATACACATATTTCACGCTTGTTTATAGCAAGTGATTTTGTGCCTCTTTTTAGCCGTAACACACCCTGTCATTTCAAACATTGATCATCGCCTAACAGACATGGCGTTCTTTGGCGGCTCATGGCCCTTGCGCCATAAATCGCTACAAATAATCACGGAGTTGAGTGCCATTAAACTTCATATAAACATTTTTTCCAATATTTTGTCATAGCTTATTGAAGAATCTGCGAAGAAAATGCTCCCCAATTGTCTGTGAAAGTACATGTACAGCGAAATGGTCATGGTCACTAGTATAGTATAGCAGTGAACATTTCTTTCGGGAATCTCTGTTGTAATGGATAAAATAGTATAACCTTAAGAAAGCACGTTACAGTCTGTTCAAATAATATATGTTATGTCGGTGTGCTTCAACGTGGTCTTTAGTTACAGACTCCCTATTTGTGACGTCCTCTTGCTTGCTCATATGGGTGAATTATGCATCCGTTTTTGTACTCAGCGGGAGCTGACATTGTTCGAAGATACTTTCCATCTTGTCCTCTGCTTCCCTCCAAATTTGTAGTGTAGCAATATGGGCATAGTTCACTCATCGCCATTTAATTATAAATCATCTTTCTCTCGATTGGTTTAGTAGAAAATCTTTAACTTACACGATAGCCTAATAAATACTTCTACTAAGTTCAGTTGCAGATGTCATATTTGCTTATAATCTTTCTTTTTATTATTTTCTTCTATACTCTGAAATTTCTCAGTCTTATACTAAATCCTTAAACACAGAGTAGTATGCAAGCGTTATAAAGCATAGAGTTTCCTAAAATTAACTAGAGAGGGGACTCTGGCTCAGCGATCATTCAGCAACCTTGGGAAGGATCTGTATAATACACAAAATTGTCTGTAGTTTTCTTCCTTGCGAGATTCGAACGTACTTGTCGCTTTGTTGAGTGCTGTGTTTCGGTTTTTTGTATCAAATAAAAGAATGGATAATTGTGAACCTCGTCACTCATATTGAATCGGTTATCCCGAGAGGTGAAGGTGGTGACGCGCGACTGCTAAACCTTTTCTGGTTGTCGTCTCGTGACGAAGCAACTCCAAGCCAAGCGAAGCCAAATGGACTCTAAAGTACGGAGATTAGACAAATTTGCGTATAGTATACCCATCACTTCTACGCTCGCCAAAGCTTTGTGCGTTGCAGCTCGTATAGACACGAGCGCCAGAGTTCGCTCAAGTGTATTTATAGAAAACTCTACGGCATATAAATTTCAGCAAAAATTTGTTTTTTTTTTAATAAAGAGCGCCTGACTCTCTCTACAGCTCTATGGCGTAGTGCAGTCGGAATGCACACTGGTTCACAACAAGTGTTTTAGTTAAACTCCTGTGAGTTCATAGACAAAGAGTGGTTTCTTTCTCGCCTTTCACTACTACATGTGCTGTGTTTTCCTTGCTCCTAATTTCTGCATAAAACACGTGGACAATTACTACAATCGTAAGCGCTGACTCAAAGTATCCCGCACTCTTCGGCTGCACACTGTTATCCTGGCTTGCGCAGTCTAAAACGTACAAACCCAAGTGAAATAAGTTTTTAGCGCACGACAATCGTGTGGGACAAGGCAGAAGGCGCAGGCGTATAGCGTATAGAAGCATTTCTCAACTCATATGGACCAATCCAGAACTTCATTTTAACATATGGTGTAGAAGCGCAAATTCGATGGGGACACAGAGGACAAGAAAACGCGACCCTCGCTACACTCGTAACTAATTTTATTTCAGAAGCAGCCCTTCATATATAACCCAGCGCTGTCTTTGTTATATTACCTATGTGTTATGTGTTATGTTACACGTAACACTATACAACAAAGCCGATTATGAAAGTATGAATAACGAACTTTCCTCTTTTTTTACGATTGTTTTCTCATAGATTTTTGGAAGCGGTCTGTTGACGAAAACCGGGAGCTTTTCAAAGAGAAAAAGCAACAATTATTAAACACCTATATTCCTACCATCACCATTACAGAACGTCCTATTTCTCCGTGGTACAACAACGCATTAAACCGCCTTAACAACAAAAAGAAGAGACATTTTCGCTCGGCTAAGGCATCGAATTCTGAGCAAGCATGGCATAAATATCGCAATACTGAAAAGTTTTAC
Organism: Rhipicephalus microplus; assembly: GCF_043290135.1. Taxonomy (NCBI): domain Eukaryota; kingdom Metazoa; phylum Arthropoda; class Arachnida; order Ixodida; family Ixodidae; genus Rhipicephalus; species Rhipicephalus microplus. The sequence continues at coordinate 12,907,530 of NC_134708.1, read as the reverse complement.
GATTCCATGATTTCAAATTATAAAGCGAACGTTCTTCCCGTCTACCCTCCCAAACATGATACGCACTAACCCCAAACAGTTCTGGAAGGCCATTAACCCAACTCATGTAAAACCTATCTCGTTATGTGATGCACAAAATGTTACAATCCCTGAGTCCTATGTCACAAAAACACTAAATTCTACATTTTGTTCTGTCTTTACCGATGAACCCGAAGATATACTTCCTTGTGCTTCCACTCATGATTTCCCTCTTATGCCTACTGTCATCTTCGAACCTCGCGGTATCATAAAAGTGATCGAGTCATTAAAAGTGACGTCATCAGCTGGAATCGGCTGCATAAATTCAGAAGTTCTGATAAACAATAAACATTTTTCTGCTGTTATACTGTCTCATATTTTTCAGCAATCACTGTGATCTGGAGTGGTGCCATGAGACTGGAAGGTCGGCAAGATCATTTCAATTTCCAAGAAAGGTCGGCCACCCTCTCCTTCCAGCTACCGTCCAATATCAATAACATGCATAAGCTGTAAGCTCATGGAACATATTATCTACTCTCAAATCATGAAATTTCTTTCGTCTGTAAATTTTATTCACCCCAGTCAGCACGGTTTTCAGAAAGGCCTCTTATGTGACACCCAACTCGCGCTTTTTCTTAACGATATCAGCACATGTCGTCATCATAATATTCCTGTTGACGCTCTCTTTCTAGATTTCGAACAAGCCTTTGATAAGGTACCCCACAAACGCCTATTTCTCAAACTTTCGCGCTTAAGCCTTGACCCCGCCGTTTTAAACTGGATCCAAAATTTTCTTTCAAACTGTGAACAGTTGTGCCAACCAGGTATCATCATGCCGTCGTCAAGTGGTCTTAGGTGTTACCCAGGGTACAGTCCTCGGTCCACTCCTGTTCTTAATTTGTATAAACGACCTCCCTAATAATATATCGTCAAGTATCCGTTTATTCGCAGATGACTGTGTCATCTATCGCCCTATTAATGACCCTAATGACTCCTGCATTCTCCAAAACAATCTATTAACAATTACAACGTGGTGCAAAACTTGGCTAATGACTCTAAACATTAACAAAATGTCTGTCATTTCTTCTCACCGTAGGAAACATTACCTGGCTCCAACATACTTTATTTCCGGCTCTAAGTTGTCCCCAGTGGAGTCCTATAGGTATTTAGGTATAAACATAACTCCTGATATTAATTGGACACCCCACATAATAAACATCTGTAACGAAGCAACTAAAGTTCTTGGCTACCTCAGACGAAACTTACGCCTTGTCCCTCATCCTGTAAAACGTTTAGCCTACCTAACATTAGTACGCCCGAAACTCGAATACGCTTGCGCCGTCTGGGGCCCGCACCAAATCTAATCTATCTAAAATGTTGGAATCTATTCAGAATAGGGCAGCAAGGTTCATTTACTCTGAATATTCATATCACTCAAGTCCAACACCAAGCCCAACTTCAGAATCTAGAATTGCGACGCAAGGCCGCTGGACTAACCCCGTTTCACAATTTTTTTCATCAGTGATTGTCTGACGCATCCGGTATTTTGCCCGCACATCGAATCTCTTCTCGTACTAGCCACCGCAGCACTGTTTATCCTGCGCGCACCCGCACACAACTGCCCACATTCGCTCGTTCTTTGTTCAAACAGCAAAGTATTCGAATGATCTTCCACCCGACGTCATGCACCACACAAGCCCAGTTCTGTTCAAAACCCACATCGAAAGAGTTTTGTACCACAGCCCACCCCTCATGTAACACGCCGTACTGGGGCATTTGAGGTATAATAAATAAATAAATAAATCTATTTATTTATTCGTTTATTTATTCATTTATTTATTTACATACCCTAAGGACCCGGGAGGGCATTACATAGGGGGGGATTAGGAAGACTTTCAACATGTGTAATATACATTAAATGTTCAGAAGCATCATTATATAAAGCTTAATTGGAAAAAATTGGGAAAAAAAGGAGTACACACAACAGTGGTGATAAGGATAATAAAAAAAACTGTATATAAACTCTGCAGAAGAAAAGGTACGTTAATAAAAATACAATAGGCTCCAGGTAACAAGTGTAGGCGCGAATAACGCACACAAAAATATTCAAGTAATTCACATGAACAACACCACCGCATAACTACATTAATCGATTGGAACTTCTAAGAACACTTTTACCGCTTTCAGGATTGGTGATGATCCTTTTAGAGTGGCTACATCAGCTGGCAAGGAATTCCAGTTGGTTATTGACAGGGCTAAGGGCGAGTTTTGGTTTTTTTTTTTGTTGTTGTTGTTCTCGGGAAGATGGGATTAACTTTGTTAGGGTGATCAACACGGGCTGAAATGTGTGATGGCGGGAGGATATGCTTGCGCGCTAACTGGGAGTTGCTGTGGAAGAGTGAGTGGAAATTAGATAGCCTTGCAAGTTTACGGCGCGTAGCAAGGGGAGGGCATATTAAGCGATTTCAGTATGAAACTTACGCTTTCATACGGTGAGTATGACGACGTTGTGAAGCGCGCAGCTTTGTTTTGAATTGATTCAACCAGGTAAGTTAAATTTTCATTGCGAGGGTGCCATATCATTGAAGCATACTCCAGCGATGGTCTTATCAGGGAAACGTATGAATGCAGTCTGGTTTCTTTGTTGGCAAGGTATAATCGCCTTTTGAGGATGCCAAGCTTTTTTATTGCTCTAGTAGTGATATGTTCAATGTGAGTGGTCCAGTTTAGATTGGCTGTGAAAAATACCCCAAGATATTTAAAAAATTGTACAGGATCAATTCGAATGTCATTTATGGTGTATGACTTATGCGAAGGGATTAGAGCAGAACAAAATTCCAAGTGCTTCGTTTTCCCTATAATAATTTCCATCTGCTACGTGTCGCACCACCCAGCCAGCCTATCGAGGTCAGATTGTGAAATGGTATTATCGGCAGGGCAAGTTATTTCTTTGTAAATTACGCAGTCGTCTGCAAATAGCCGAATTTGCGAACTTATGTTACATGCTATGTCATTAATGTATATTAAGAACAAAAGAGGACCAAGAACCGAACCTTGGGGAATACCGTATAAAACGCTAGTAGGGTTAGAGATGTAGTTTTACAGATTGGAAGCGGTTAGTAAGAAATTCCAGTGTCCATTGTGTTGTATTATTTTCAAGCTTCAGATTGCGAATTTTTAATTCTAAACGTTTGTAGGGGACCCTATCAAATGCCTTTGAGAAATCGATAAAGATGGCATCCACATGACGCGAAGAGTTAAGAGCAGAATGAAGGTCAGTAATTAACTCGAAAAGTTGCGATTGACATGAGAAATTTTCACGAAAACCGTGTTGGTTGTTTAGGAGCAAGCTATTTAAGTTAAGATAAGCCATTATATTTGTGAATAGGATATGTTCGAGAAGTTTGCAGCATATGGACGTCAAAGAGATTGGCCTGTAGTTATTGGGCTGAGTATTATCACCAGATTTTAATATTGGGATTACGTAAGCAGATTTCCAGTCCTCTGGTAAGCAACCTGTATCTAAAGATTGATGAAAAATTAACGCGAGCAAAGAGGCTGAGAAGTGGCTGGTGAGTTTTAAAAGCTTAGCGCTAATATCATCAGGGCTGGGGCTAGTTTTAAGAGCTAAACTATCTATTGCACAAGCTACACCGTGTGCAGTAATTGTGATAGGAGAAAACAGATTAGAGATATAGTTAGCTGTGGCAAATTTAGGTTGCTATCGAGCGGTCTCTCGATTGTTTGAACTTCGGAAAAAAAAGGTTAAGTTTTTCAGCACAGCCGGCTAAGCTCAGAGTGTTGTAAATAAATAAATAAATAAATAAATAAATAAATGAATAAATAAATAAATAAATAAATAAATAAATAAATAAATAAATATTAAGGTGTCTAAGCTTATCTACCGTGTACTCTATCACTTGAAAACGTTTTTTTTTACAACGATTCTATGTTCGTAGTTCTTTTCTGTGTCACTGGGGATTTTGGTTATACATGAAGGGCTGCTTCTGAAATAAAATTAGTTACGAGTGTAGCGAAGCTCGTGTTTTCTTGTCCTCTGCGTCCCCGTCGAATTTGCACTACTACTCCATATGTTAAAATGATATCTCACCAACTAGCCCAGCTGCCAACCCTATATACTGAATCGAGAGCCTATTTTCTCAAGACGTCAAGTGACCAGAGTGCTATAGCGCCACAAATTGTGCCGAATAGGCTGCTAACGCCAGCAAAGAATAATGCAGTCATTCACGCTGTTTTAAAAGATTGTCTATTGGCGTTTTAACGATTCGTACGCTGCCCCGCCGCGGTGGTCTAGTGGCTGAGGTACTCGGCTGCTGACCCGCAGGTCGCGGGATCGAATTCCGGCTACGGCGGCTGCGTTTCCGGTGGAGGTGGAAATGTTGTACGCCCGTGTGCTCAGATTTGGGTGCACGTTAAAAAAACACCAGGTGGTCGAAATTTCCGGAGCCCTCCACTGCGGCGTCTCTCATAATCATATGGTGGTTTTGTGACGGTAAACCCCACGTATCAATCAAGGGATTCGTACGCAAGGACTTCAGCATACAAGGCTGGAATAACATCGTTATTATGTGATTCAACACACATTACCTGTGCGTACGCTCGCTCACTCACTTTCTCACTCACTCACTCGCTCAATCAATCAATCAATCAATCAATCAATCAATCAATCAATCAATCAATCAATCACTTTTCGTAAGCTCACTGACTCTGCATAATTTTCACGCGCTTGTTGACATAACATTCAACGTTGTGCCTTCTGCTATACTAGGCACTCTACACAACCATTTAACATGGATCCGTGTTTCCATGAAAACATATATTTGTCGCACATGCATAGAGCATTCGTGGACCTTTATTTAATATAGACGTAGCACATATGACACGCATGTGTACGCATGATCACACGCGATGCATCATTTCATCCTGTGTAATTGGACCCGCCAAGCAATAATATTTCATATGAAACACAAAACAAATCTAATGTACAAGGCTGTACAGCTGAATCTGTAGTACAGAAGAATCCGTAGATCACCGCTCTGAAGCAGCCGCACATTCAAGGGCAGCAAGCAGCAATGCACCCGACATAACGGCTGTATTCATGGCAGGCTCTTCAAGACCAAAGTGGCACTGCGTAATATACGCCTTCTGTATACCGTCGTTTGCGCCGGGGAGAGCTGTATTTTTGAGGGCGGTGAATTGCAGCGTTCGGCCAAACTCCCGGACGTTAAAAAAGGTATCGCCCTATAGTAACACGGAACATGTTTCTTCGAGCTGACCAAAAAAAAAAAACAAAAAACAACGAGACTGAAAAACTGAGGCCTCGGTGGCCCTTCCTTTTCCAAGGATCCTCGCATCGTCTTAGAAGGAGGGGTCACTTTAGCGGCGCACGGTGACAATTTGCATTAGCATGGGCCGTTAGTAGCATAAGTGCGTTTTCGCCGTATAGACACACACGCGACCGCTTCAGCGTGTGATTATACGTTTCCCATGGAGCAATGCGTTTCCTCTCGTTCAGCGAGTGGTGCAGTGGGTCACAAATGGCCCGTTCTTAGCCCCGAAAAATTGTCTTCTTCCGTGATGATGACCTGTACGTACGGATCTGCGTGCCGCGCTCGATCAATCACTTTTGACGTCCGGCCCAAGACTCTCCGCGTCTTGTACGTGAGCCGAACTCTTTGAAGGGTGTAGCTTTTTTTTTTTCTCTAAAACATTAGGTGGGTTATTGCCTGTACTAGCGACGTGCGTGGTCGAATTGTTTGCCGTCCGCTTGTATGGCCCGAAAGCCACGAAGACGCGATCACTCTCGCTGTCATTTATTAATCACAAATTGCGTCGATTCAGATATGAGAGCCCGAACGTCGGTTGCAGAAACAGATTTCGGAGTGCACTCGGAGTCTGACAGCGAAACATTTGAAATAGCTTTACTGTTGTGATATTACTAACAGTGAAGCTGTTAAAAATGTTCGCAGCGAAGCGTTTGCTAACGGCGAAGCTGTTCTGGCTCGGCGTAAAAATATGCTTCGCGATTCAAATATATTGCTACGTTGTGCCACGGATAACTCGAAACTCGATAAGGAAGAAGACGATGTCGGAGCTCTCGTGCAGACTGGGTTCCATCTTGTATGCCTGCTTGTTAAATCGATAGTAAGCATACTTATCCGACGCCTTTCAACCCCGTAACATTTTGGTGGAGGGTGTGGGTCCTCCCAAAATCAACATCCACGACGATTCTACGAAGCGGGCGTTCCTTGGCTGCCTCTGTACGATGGCTGATCACGACGAGAACGAGGATTCGTCGGTGCCTTCCCCAAGCGTGCCTCGTCAGACCGCGCAGCGTCCAACAGCGTCGCATCCAGCCCTCACGAACCGCACCGTCGATCTGAAGACTCCACGTGACTCAGGAACCTTTTCCGGCAACGACGACGAGGATGTCGAAAAAATGGCTTCAGCTATACGAACGGGTGAGTGCACTATACAACTGGGACTGGACGCTCATGTTGGCCAATATTCTATTTTACCTTTAGGGCACGGCCAAAGTTTGGTTTTCCGACCATGAGGAAGAAATCACGAGTTGGGATATCTGCAAACACAAATTCATCGACCTCTTTGGCAAGCCCGTTGGACGTCGTCGTTTGGCGCAGAAAGTATACTCGCGCGCCGACTGCAGTCCTGCACCGAGTCGTACGTGACATACATTCAGGGTGCGCTCGCCCTCTGCCGCATGGTTGACGACAAAATGCCGGAATCCGAAAAGGTCGCGACCATTCTGAAAGGAATCGTGGATGATGCCTTCACTCTCCTTGTGTTCCGCAACTCTTCGACAGTGGACGACGTCATTAACGAATGCCGACGCTTTGAAGAAGCGAAAAGTCGTCGTATTACTCCCCAACTTTTCGCGTCTTCCCAACGCGGCTGCCACGTCTACCTGCGAAGACGGCCGTCTCCCTTCAGCCGCTGCTACTTTCGACAATTTTTTGCGCACCGTCCACCGTGAAATCGAGGCAACATCTCCTATTGTTAATCATACCCGTGCCACTGACGTTTCTCGTGCAACAATTTCTTTAATATATACCGTTGTCTGCCAGGAACTGGCCAACGCCGGACTACTGCAGACGCCCTGCCCAGTTAACAGACCTGACCAACTATAGTGTACCTGATATGCCCCGCGGTCCGTACAACCGTCCACGTTACCGGAACTTGGCTTATTGGCGAACCCCCGATGATAGACCTATCTGCTTCTGCTGTGGACAAGTCGGCCACATTTCACGTCATTGCCGTAATTCCTGGAATTGGCAGCCATGGACGCACTACGCCAACACCCGGTGTCCACCTAATGGTTCCCACATGCCAATAAACGTCGACCACGACAATGCTTCGCTACCCATGCCCGCTCGACCAAACCTCTCGCCGTCGCCATCTGGACTTCTGTCCCGCTCACCTAACCGTCGCCGCTCTATCTCTCCCTCCTACCACCACCAGTCCTCGGAAAACTAGCGGGCACAGCTCCTAGAGGTGAGCCTGCCTTGACGACCCGACCCATAATTCCTCTGCGCACGCTACCCGGCCACAAGAACTTGATCAACGCAAATGTAGACGGCACACTTGCAATAGCACTCATTGACACTGGCGCTCACATATCTGTAATGAACTCTAGTCTTCGGGCTCGGCTAAAGAAAGTGCTTACGCCTGCTCCTATATCACTGTAGTTCGAGTAGCTGATGGAGCAACGTTCGCTGTCACTGGGATGTGTGCCGCCCACGTCACTGTGGCTGGATGTCATACTTCTGTTCTGTTTTACGTCCTGGACCACTGCCCACATAAAATCATTCTGGGATTAGATTTTCTGTTGGAACATTCCGCCTTAATTGACTGTTCTGCTGGTGTTGTTCAACTTGCTTTACCACACGCCGTTGACCATCCTGCTCCTGCACCGCCAAGGCTATGCGCCATCGAGTACATTCGCCTATTATGTCGAACGTATATGGATGTCTCTTCCGATCCGCCTGTGGTCGATGGAGATTATGTGGTGTCACCTAACTCTACCGCCCCCTCTTCGTTCAATGTAACGTTCCCGCACACGGTTATCACTCTGTAGGACAACTTGGCACGTCTCCCTATTGTGATGTTTGGAAATTGCGCGCAAGTACTGCCCCGGGGAATATGCCTAGCAACACTTGCCTCGGCCGGCGACTACAACATTTCCGCTTTAACCACTATTCTTGCACCGTGGCTTTAACAGAGGATACACCATCACCTCCCAGTCTTGAGTTGGGCACTACCCGAGATGGCATAACGAAAATGATCGCTCCTGATCTCTTTGCCGAGCATGTGCACGCGCTTCGTGGCCTTCTTGCGTCGTATGAAGACATCTTTGATCTCCACGACCGACCACTACAGGCCAAACGACCATCGTAAAGCATCGGATTAACACCGGCGATGCAAATCCAGTACATCGGCGGCCCTATCGGATATCCTCCTCCGAACGCCACGTGATTCAGAAAGAAGTCGACAAGATGCTTGCTCGGAACATCACTGAGTCTTGTTCAAGCCCCTGGGCTTCACCTGTCGTTCTCGTCAAAAAGAAACATAACAGCTGGCAATTCTGTGTCGACTACCGGAATCTTAACAAGGTAACGAAAAAATACGTGTATTTCTTGCCACGAAGATGACGCCCTTGACTGCCTTAGTGGAGCAATTTATTTTTCTTCCATCGACCTCCATTCCGGCTACTGGCAGATAGCAGTTGATGAGATGGACCGTGAAAAGACAGCATTCATAACTCCCGACGGACTCTATCAGTTTAAAGTAATGCCGTTCGGGTTATGCAATGCCCCAGCTACATTCGAACGAATGATGGACGCTCTCCTTCACAGTTTTAAATGGTCAATCTGCTTGTGTTACCTAGATGACGTCATTGTCTTCTCACCGACTTTTGAAGCACACCTCGAGCGTCTCTCGACTATTCTTTCTGCTTTCCGCAAGACAGGGCTTCAGTTGAACTCGTCCAAATGTCACTTCGGTCGCCGCCAACTCACTGTCCTCGGTCACCTTGTTGATTCTTCTGGTGTTCGTCCCGACCCTGAGAAAATCCGCGCAGTCAAAGAATCCCCTTTACCGACATCCGCGTATGAAGTTCGGAGCTTTCTGGGCCTCTGCTCCTAATTTCGCAGATTTGTGCCGAATTTCGCTCACGTCACGCGCCCACTCACGGAGCTACTGAAGAAAGGTGTGACTTTTGTGTGGGGACCTGAATAAGCCAGGACATTCGCTGAGCTGACCGCCAGACTTACTACGCCACCGATTCTCGGCCTCTTTGATATGTCCGCCCCAACCGAAGTGCGCACCGACGCAAGTGGCCATGGAATCGGAGCAGTTTTGGCACCAAGACAGCATGGCTGCGAGTGCGTCATTGCATACGCTAGCCGTCTCTTATCGCCAGCGGAACGAAATTACTCAAATCACTGAACGTGAATGCCTTTAGCTCGTCTGGGCAGTGGGTAAATTTCGGCCATATTTGTATGAATGGCCATTCACAGTTGTCACTGACCATCATGTCTTATGCTGGCTGTCGTCCTGAAAATATCCTAGTGGACGTCTCGGCCGGTGGGCTCTACGGCTACAAGAATATTCGTACACAGTCATTTACAAATCGGGCCACCGCCATGAAGATGCTGACTGCTTGTCGCGTCATCCAGTCGACCCACCGGACGTTCCTGAGAGCGGCGAGTCTACTTGCGTGCTGGCACTTTCCGCCTTCGGCAACATCGGAGATGAGCAACGTCACGATCCTCACTTGAGAGAGATCATCCTTCGGCTGACTGGTCCCGCAACTCCTCCGTCTCTCCGTATGTTCCTGCTCCAAGACGGCTTATTATATCGCTGCAGCATGCATCCTGGCGGACCTGAGCTGCTACTGGTCATGCCCCAACATATGCGTCAGGCTGTCCTCGCGCATTTACGTGCCATCCCAATGGCTGGTCACTTAGGAGTCTCAAGAACTTATGACCGTGTTCGACGTCGCTTCTTTTGGCCTGGTATGTACCGATCCGTCCATCGTTGCGTCGCTTCTTGTAAGTCCTGTCAACACTGCAAAAAAGCCAACAACCCTTCTAGCAGGACGCCTTCAGTCCATTCAGATACCACCTGAACCATTGTATAGGGTAGGTCTTGACCTACTTAGACCTTTCCTTTTATCGGTCAGTGGGAACAAGTGGATAGCAGTCGCCACGGGCTACACCACTCGGTATGCCATCACGCGGGCCCTTGCTATACCAGTTGTGCAACCGACGTCGCCGACTTTCTCCTAGAAGACGTCATTCTACATCACGGAGCCCCTCGACAACTACTTACCAATCGGGGTCGCTACTTCCTATCCCAAATTATACAATACATATTGCATTCTTGCGCTACAAGACACAAGTACACAACACCCTATCACCCTCAAACCAATGGGCTCGATCACAGAACGGGTGAATCGAACTATCACTGAAATGCTCGCCATGTACGTTTCCACCGACCATCATGACTGGGACGCGGTCCTTCCATTTGTGACATTCGCCTATAATACGTCCCGGCATGATACTGCAGGTTTCACGCCTTTTTTTAGATGCGGAGCATCTAATACTCGAGGCTTGTAGTGCGGCGCCGTCCGCAAGCTTCCTCCTCCTTCTTCCACCATCTGTGCATCCCTTCCTCCTCTACACACCGCGCGCGCTTCACTCCTCCACCATCTGTGCACCCTTCCTCCTCTACACACCGCGTGCGCTTCTCCTCTTCACGAACATTCGCTAGCTGTATGATGTAGCGCGCATGCGCCGTCACGCTTCGAGAACATCGGCAGCTGACGCGCGCGCATGCGCCGTCGCGCTTCGAGAACATCGGCAGCTGACGCGCGCGCATGCGCCGTTGCGCTTCTCCCCCTTCTCGAACATTCGACAGCTGACAGTGCATGCGCCGTCGCGCTGTATATATACTCAAGGTCGGTGCTCGCTCGCTCAGTTGCCGCTCGTCGGTTGGTTTGTACGGCGCGTCGACGTCCGAGGTCGCAATGATCGACGTCCCTTCGACCAGCGCCGGCCAAAGTGTTGGCGGAACCGCAACCAAGTCGTCGTCCGAAGACAAGGCAGCGCGGAGAAGAGCTCGCGACGCCGAACGTAAACGTCGGCGTCGAGCGGAAGATTCTCAACTTAGAGAACGTGAAGCCGCTGAGAGACGTCAGCGTCGAGCAGCAGCACCGGATTCGGCCGCTTTGAAACGTAAGCATCGACAAGAGGACCCGGACTTTCGAAAACGGGAAGCCGAGTGCAAGCGTCGGCGACGAGAGGCCGATCCCGATGCTGCCCGCGAGCGCAAGCGCGCCGAGGTAGCGGCGTGGCGCGCCAAGCAGTATGCCACGCCCAATTAACACCCCGTTAACCAATTATATGCTCCGCATCCTCCTCAGTGTTCCCCCGAGGGAAGCTGCGGGCAATTTTTTTTCTCGTGTATGGACGAGAACCCACGCTACCTTTTGGCACGCTCCTTCCTACCATTACCCACACATCAAACTACGCCCGAGATGTTATCTCTATTCTAGAGGCACGTGAAATCGCTCGCCTGCGTCTCAGTGATCCGCAAGACCGCCAACGACTGCTGTACAATGCCCGCCACTGCGATGTCAACTTCCATGACGATAGTTATAGCGCGAGAACAAAACGACGACACAGAGACAAGAAGGACACGAAAGACACGAGCGCTGTGTCTTTCGTGTCCTTCTTGTCTCTGTGTCGTCGTTTTGTTCTCGCGCTATAACTATCGTCATGCCATACAAACTAGCCCAAGCTGCCACACTTCTAAGTCAGCTTCCAGCGGGGTGACACGGTCCTTCTCGGCACGCCATCACGGTGAGTTGGCCTGTGCAAAAAGCCGACTTCACCATACTCAAGCCCGTACCGTGTCGTGCGCCAAGTTACCGACGTGACCTATGAAAGTGAACCATTTCACAGCGCCCGCTCGTGTTCTGACGTTGTGCACGTCTCTCGGCTGAAGCGATACCACTCGGACCAACCGAGCACCGGGACGGTGCCTTCGCCGCCGGGCGGTGATCCTATAGGTGGCGCCACGGATAACTCGAAACTCGACAAGGAAGAAGACGATGCCGGAGCTCTCGTGCAGACTGGGCTCCATCTTGTATGCCTGCTTGTTAAATCGATAGTAAGCATATTTCTCCGCCACCTTTTCCCCGTAACAATATCGTCATCATTAAACGGCACGTGCGTTCTCTTGTGCTTGGGTCCCAGAACGCGTGCGTCCATTTGACAGGGGAATAGCAAGGGCATGAAAGAAAGAAAGAAAGAAAGAAAGAAAGAAAGAAAGAAAGGAAGAAAGAAAGAAACAAAGAAAGAAAGAAAGAAAGAAAGAAAGAAAGAAAGAAAAAGCAAAGCAAGAAAGCAAGCAAGCAAGCAAGAAAGAAAGAAAGAAAGAAAGAAAGAAAGAAAGAAAGAAAGAAAGAAAGAAAGAAAGAAATTGGCCCCGTATCTGCATGTTTCACTGCAAATGTCGTCGAAAGATGATAGTCTTGCGTGTAGAGAGAGCGAACAAAACGTTTATTTGATGTTCTCCGCGAGAAATTCGGTGAATTGTATTTTGGAAGCGCTGCGTGAGAGAGTCGCGATCCGGGCAGCGAAGGCGAACGAGCGCATCGAGGCACGTTAGACCCGAGCGTCATCTGGCAGTTATCTTCGAAAACTAGGGAAGGCGTGAGCACCCGCGGAGAAAGATGCGCGCCTGTCTTGGAGGCGATAAGGAGTAGAACGCAAAGCGATGGGCAGGTGCCACCACCGTGTCGTCTTGGCAAAGTGTTGGAAACACTTGCCCTTTTGGGCATCGCGTAGCACTGTAAGCGCAGCGTAATAACCGCTAAGGTCCTCAGAATTACTTGTGTATGCCTTCTTTAGCATAAAGGCACACATGCAAAACATTGACGTGTTGTTATGGTGCCTACGATATGCGCAATAATTACTTTTCAATTGACATTCACACAGATATGAACGCTGAAACTTGAGCAACATTGGTGGGCTCTGTGAATGGGGTTGGCCGTTGGAGGCCAACCCCATTCACAGACAGACAGACAGACAGACAGACAGACAGACAGACAGACAGACAGACAGACAGACAGACAGACAGACAGACAGACAGACAGACAGACAGACCAAAATTTTGGCGTCGAAGGTCCCTAAGAAAGACAGAAGGAAAAAAAGACAAGGGGAAAATCTTGGTAAGAAAAAACCCCGAAAACACGATCTGAAGGCAAGCGTCTCAACCATGCATTCGGCTATCCACGGGCGCTTACATAACGCTGATAGCCTTGTATGGAAAGAGGATTCAGAAGGAGGAAGGTGAGGAGAGAAAAAGTAAAGGATAGCATATGAAGAATGAGAAAGACGAAATAGAGAGAGAGAGAGAGAGAGAGAGAGAGAGAGAGAGAGAGAGAGAGAGAGAGAGAGAGAGAGAATCGAAAAAAGGAAAAAGGGACGCCGCACTGAACTATCTTGGTTCTCTGCGGCGTCCCTCATTATCATATGGGGATTTTGGGACGTAAAACCACAGACATTATATATTGTGTATATAGAAAAAAAACATGCATTTTGGCACTCTACAGGAAGCAGCGGAAGCCAGCACATAAGAGTTTGAGTAGGGAACAAGCGGTGACATGGAGAAGACTATACAAGCGGGAACCTACCCGCACGGAACATTGATGGACGCTATGTATCCGGGAGCGTTCAGGCGGGGCTGCCAGTTTTGCCCTCCAGACACGTGCAGCACTCTGCGCCACATGGTGCTGGAGTGTCGCAACAAACGGGACATACCACCGTCTTCACCGCCAAGTGCAAACGCAAACGAAGAGAAAGAAACGGATAAAGAGGAAGCATTCGAAGACCAGCGGGAGGCTCTGCTGGTGATGCAAGACCCTTGGCAACCAGCTGCGATTGGTGAACCGGGCTCGAGCGACGGCAGCCAGACATGGCTATAGCTGGACTGAGGAGGCCACCCACCTTAGGGCTAAAGTACAAAGAGCCTGGTCCAAATAAGGAAGGAAGGAGGAAGGAAGCAACAAAAGGGAGAAGGCAGGGAGGTTAACCAGAAAGACAAGGTCCAAATAGAGTTCACTTCATTCATTTCATACGGCAAGAACGACTTCACTTCGGTAAGGCTTGAACAATCGCGATGAAAGCTGGATTAATTGATGTGTTATCATTTCTATAGCAAACTCGCAGCAAGCAGGGCAGAACACAAAGAACATGAAAAAATTCAGCTGCGTGCTCCACAACGTCAGATTCCCTTCCAATATAGTTCTGAAAAGATAACCAGGTGTAGCCTGTTTCTAGCATACATGCGTTGGAGCGTCTGTCTCTGGGCAAAGATGAGTAATGTTCAGTGAATATGAGTTTAAGCTATGTGTATACTACGCAGTACACAGTTTGTATTTGAGTAGTTAATTGCATCCTCCTTTGTTGTTTGAGTTAAATTTGGCTTAGAAATTTTCACACACACACACACACACACACACACACACACACACACACACACACACACACACACACACACACACACACACACACACACACACACACACACACACACACACACACACACACACACACACACACACACACACACACACACACACACACACACACACACGCACGCACGCACGCACGCACGCACGCACGCACGCACGCACGCACGCACGCACGCACGCACGCACGCACGCACGCACACACACACACACACACACACACACACACACACACACACACACACACACACACACACACACACACACACACACACACACACACGCACGCACGCACGCACGCACGCACGCACGCACGCACGCACGCACGCACGCACGCACGCACGCACGCACGCACGCACGCACGCACGCACGCACGCACGCACGCACGCACGCACGCACACACACACACACACACACACACACACACACACACACACACACACACACACACACACACACACACACACACACACACACACACACACACACACACACACACACACACACACACACACACACACACAGCCTTGTAGTTTTGGCAGACATATTAGAACCGATGTGCCGACGATGTACGAACGTAGAACAAAGAAATAACAACGAAAAGAGATATTTAAGGGCTACACGTTTGTGACGATTGTGACGACAATGCAAGTTGTTTCATGAAACTAATGTATATATTTTTCTCTGCAACTTTTTTTTTACATATCGCGCATAACTATAGAAAAATTGTATGCAGTTATAGTCAGAAACACCGTGTGCATAAAGGAGAACACGGTAATATGATCTGGGTGAACTGGAGTGTGACATAGAGTAACTTTGAAGACGCGACATCACGGGATGAAATCCCGGTATTTTCACGTGGATAAATCATCTACAACATATGCCAGATATTTAAATAGCGTGCGTATTTCTGTATGCATAGGTGACATAATGTCGAAAATTTCTGCTGTCAAACGGTGACAGAAAAAAAAATACCATTGCTCAAAAGGCTCGGGTGTCCAACAGGATCATAAATGGAAATACTACACAAGATGTAGAAAGATTAAATTAAACCAAAAGCGAGATACGTGTAGATGATTTATGTACGATAAGAACGCTGAATATTCCTTCGTTCCTGAACTAAACACTCACTGGAGCATCAGTTATTTCATTTACATCCTTACTTTCCTTACATAGTTTCACAACTTAACAATTGAAGTATGTTAGCGACATGTGTTCATAATTTATGATGCCTATTACTTAGCTTGTAACTATTATATGTTCAACGATTCATCTATAGCTTACGGTAACAATACGCCGTTCACATTCAGGGTGATGCCACGGTATACATCATTCTTGAAGACCGTGAAAATGTGATCATTGTAAACGTATCCACGTAATGCTTCCTTATTTGTATACAATATCGCAGCATTGCCTAGCTTGTTCCCTCGCTAGCTTATTAATATTTGATGAAGTCATCGTATAACGCAAAACAAACAAAAACAAGACAGGTGACTGTATATTAGGTGCAGAAACTTCCTTATTTGGCCCGCGGAAAACCACAAGAAACGTTTGTTTACAAAAGCATTAACAAAAGTAGCGCCCGTATTGTTCGTACTGCATCACGATTTGTGTTTACTTTAGCTTTCGACGACTTCAAGCACTAAGTTCATACTCATGGAAGACAGACTTTGAAATTACGACGTAAAATACTTGCGATTAAATTTATTTTTCTCCTAAAAAAATAAGGCTTTTTCCATCCTCCTGCAAGTGTTAGAATGCTAGCCTATACATCTATTGTAAGACCTAAATTGGACTATGCATGTATAATCTGGGACCCTTACACAAAAACTAACATTCATGCACTTGAGATGATTCAGCATAAAGTGGTTCGGTTCGTTTACTCTAAATACCGTTCGAGCGATTCCCCAACCCAACTCGTGAGAGACCATAACATACCAACCTTAGAACTAAGACGTAAAATCCAAACATTAAAATTTCTTTATCTTCTCAAGAATAACAAATTGTCAATGAGACCAGAACAATACATCCAACCACTCACCGCTCGCAGAACAAGACACCGGCATGCCGACTCTCTAACGCCCTTCAATGCTAGAACTAACATTTTCAAATTCTCATTTTTCCCGCGCACTGTAACCAAATGGAATCAATTACCAGCATTATTCATAAATAGCATAGACTCAATTGATTATATTGTATCTTGACCTGTATTGTTAAAGTGTTAAATGTATTTCTTATTCATTGTTTGAGTTATGTCCTTATTCTTCGCGCTTTTTATGTTCTTGATCTTCTGTTGTCCTTATTACGAGCTTTGTAAATACGTCCCTCCTGCTTGGGCCCTTCACTGGGCCTGCAGTATTATGTAAATAAATAAATAAATAATCCTGCCCATATCGGCGTCCGTTAACAAGAAAGCTATAACCAGACACCATTACTCTGAATCCTCAACTTCAAAATGAGGAAGATGATAATTTCGGGAAGAATGGCACAACCCTGACCGGGCGATCAGCCACGAAACGTGGGGTTGTAGAATTAGTGAATAAATAAATAAATAAATAAATAAATAAATAAATAAATAAATAAATAAATAAATAAATAAATAAATATAAATAAATACATAAATAAGAGAAAAAAGAGAGAAAGACGAAAAAGAGAGGGTGAAGGGTATATGCAAAAACATGCAATACATAAGACCCTCCAGTTTTCTTTTTATTTCCCACAAACTATAAACAAATGGTCGTGCTGCTATTACCATTGATTGATTCAGTTTAATCGTATGACCTGAATAATTTATGATACTATAACGTTAAAATGAATAAGTGGTTAGTTCTTTATTTTCTGCTTTTTCGACTTCTGCGTTTTGTTTGCAATTTAACCCTTCCTGTTAGGGCCCATGTGGGCTTGCAGAATGTAATAAATAAATAAATAAATAAATAAATAAATAAATAAATAAATAAATAAACACCTAGATAAATAAATAAATAAATAAATAAATAAACGAATTCTATATGAAGATAATAATTAAAATTCGGACAGATGAAACGTATACTGCATAAATCGATGCTATAGCTAAACTGAACGCGTTCAGCAAGTCGTCAAGTGTTGTACGCAGTCAATGTTTTTCAAACCGCATGAGTATGTTATTGGATTCACAAGGGAACAGTTTTCGGTGTTACAAAATAATTTCTCGTTGCATATCGACGTTAAGACGTTAGTGTCACGATCATATCGTGAGAGATGTGCGAGCGTATACAACCAAAATATTCTGCTATATCTCGTGCTTGAAGCAATCATGGACCCATCATGACGTCACTGACATGTCATTTATTCCATGGAGAATTACGTAAATCTAAAGCCATTTATGCGCGGTATCACACAGCGATTTTTTTTTGAAAGAACTCATTTTTTTTGTTTTTCTTTCTATTTTTGAAACACATTGGTTCACTTGGCATGCACTTTTCTTAAGCATAGAGGCATCACTTACGTTTGCGTGATTTGACCTTTTCCCACGATGTTTGTGTTCCACTCTGTAAAAGTAAATACTGTACACTTCATATACCTGATACCTACACTTTTCTAAATGAACGTCTGCAAATTCTAATCAATGTGAATGAACTCGCATAAACCTCTCTCTCTAAACGTGTTGTTAAACCATATTGGTTCAGTGTATCGGCATAGTATAAGCCAGACCTCAAGGACCATGTGGGTTACAATCTTCGTATTAAAAAAAAAAAACTTGCATTGTTTTTGTCAGTTTTATCAACTGTTGCTAATGATGCTGCCGTTTTTTTTTTCTCTCGTCAGTGCTTGTGTTTTTTACTGCATAATTTCTTAATGATCTTCACAACCCTGTTTAACAGTGCTAGGGTGGTATGGCCATTGTCAGACAGTTAATCTGCTTTTATAGCCTATCTCTTGACATGTATGTGGTTAAAAAACAATAAAATAGAATTAGCACACTGCTGCTGGTTTCAGGTTGACCCTAAGTGATTCAAACTGCACAATGGTTTCTGCCTGCATTACTTAATTGACGCTTTAATGACGAAGGACATAGACGAGACTATACTGTCCTAAATTACCTGATACGTACATATAGTTGTTGATGCAAGGCTACACATGTGACGTAGATTCAAATAATGTCGGGAAAGGCCACCTTAATTTAAAACGGTGAAGAGTACCAGACTGGAAAGTATACTGTTATAGCACGTTGAGCCCTGCAGGAAACTTTGTGTGTTTCGCAACATTCCATGTGTCAAACAAAAAGCGTGCCTTCAAAGCAGACGTATATTCTCTATTAGAAGGGGTGTCATGTGCCACCGTGGGCGCTTTCAACATCATACATTATAGGAAAGATTTCAGGAAGCAGCCACACTGCGTAAGATATTACATAGTGTTTGTCTTGAAAATGTTTCAATTTTCCCGCTAGCTTGGTGTTTAAATATCCACTCCGCCAATCAGTGATAGCAGGATCAGCCGGTGGTCAGTCGGGAACGGATGAAAAGGCGGAACCGAATCAAGCGAAAAGAATGTCTAGTGTATCATACGAGCGAAGCACTTGACCATCGTCTCTCCTCGCGCAACTTTCACAGGTAAGAAGGTC
The DNA here is from genome assembly GCF_043290135.1 of Rhipicephalus microplus. Taxonomy (NCBI): domain Eukaryota; kingdom Metazoa; phylum Arthropoda; class Arachnida; order Ixodida; family Ixodidae; genus Rhipicephalus; species Rhipicephalus microplus. Next base: position 12,888,334 of record NC_134708.1, on the reverse strand, counting down.
CCCAAAACCGAGTGTTGAGCAATGGAATCTGCGAAATACCAGTAGAACTAACTCACCCGTTTTCCGTTACACGGCGCTGTATTTTCGTCGCTCAAGCAGGGGGGCTACACCCAACGGCGCAGTCTTCTCTCCTCGTTACGTGGTCATCGGCGAAGCCACCACTGCCCGGCGGTCCGGCGGCACGCCGCGACCTGCGGCCTCGGCCGGACCTGCCAGACCCCCTCCGTGACCGGCTCCGCCAATGGAGTCACTCGCCGGGCATGCCCCTGCTTGGAGCCGTCCAATCGGCGAGCGATGGCAGTGCGCCGCCACCGTCTGATAGGCCAGAGCGCGCCAGCACACCTGGTCGCCGGCATCCAATCGGAGCTTCGCGGCTCTGACGTTGGGTTGCGGACCGGGGGCTGTCTCCGGATCGAAATACCTGCTGTTGCAGGCGGCCTCGTTCTTGGAGCGTGAGCACAGCGGGAGGCTGGCTTGGCGCAGACGAGGCCGGCGTGCTGAAGGGGGGAGGGGGGGGGGAGTGATAACTTTTCCCACGCGAGGGGAAAAGTGTATACTGGTGTGCGCCTGATCTGCGTGCTTCACGCCCACTCTGTTTACACCAAGGATTGCCGCTAATGACGTTAACTTAACTGACTTCTGACAAGGAACTAACAATGATGAAAAGAGGACACACACAGGGCGTCCGTGCAGTGTGTTCGAGTTATCAGCACCATGCCTGTCCCGTTGATGTCGAAATGTAGTGGGAAAGAACAGCGGGACATACTGTAGGTGAGGCACAGCCTGGTAGTGTAGTTAGCTGTTGCATTATAACGAGTAGGCTAGCACTGTCGCGTTTCTGTTGTTTTGTTCTCGCAGCTCTAGCTCACAGCTATCATGTATGCATAACGCGGCATAGCATATGTCATATCATATCACATCATATCATATCACATCATATCATAGCATAGCATAGCATAGCATAGCGTGTGTAGGTCTTTACAGGTATTGACGAATTAGAATTTTTCGCTGGCAGTTGTCAAATAAAGAAATAAGAAGGGGTAGTAAACTTAATCCTAACCGCGTGTTTATTGCCATAAATTGTAGTACTAAAAATAGTAAAATGGAATGATTCAGGCGGAGGATGAATAATTGCAAAGATTGTCCACAGTTGCTCGAACCGAATGCCACTCATGGTGTGCAAAGAAAAATGTATGAAGGATAATGAAATACGAGGCACTGGTTCGCCATGCTGCGCTGGCAAGACGATATAAAGAAAGAAAAAAAAACAACGTTCTTCTTCTTGTTTTTCTTCTTCTTCTTCTTGTCTTGTTTTCACTGTTTTCATCACACACACACACACACACACACACACACACACACACACACACACACACACACATATATATATATATATATATATATATATATATATATATATATATATATATATATATATATATATATATATATATATATATATATATATATATATATATATATAGATAACTTCAAAGCAATATTTTTGCGGTTGTTTCATTTACCTTGCTCGTTCATTGCAACGCATCACTGACGTGATGTCATACACCGATAATAAACACATGGTTATAAACTGCAAGTCCCAGGCAGTCAAAGTATTCGAGTTTGAAGAGCGAAGTCTGCACAAAGTCAACGTTTTGGTGCGGAGACGCCATGCACACAGTTTCGTGTATATGTATAGAAGAATCTCCTTTGCTTTCAACTAATTTTTTCCATAAATTTATTTATTTATTTATTTATTTATTTGTACATACTGCAGGCCCTAATCGGGCCCATGCAGGAGTGGATACATAGAAGTAACATGAGGCATAATAACGCTCCATAAAAAGAAAAGAAAGAAAGTATTGATACACATAGGATACTTCATGATTCACATGTGTACATTTTTAGAAAAATCAATCTCTTTTAGACAGTTGACAAAAGATTCCAGCGTAGAACAATTCACAGCATTGACTGGCAGCCTATTCCAAAAACTAATGGCCATTGGGAATAAAGAATACTTATGTGTACTGACCCGGCTAGCAGGTTGAAAGATGACCTTATTATTGTTTGTCCTGAGTGAGTGTTTAACTGGGTCCTTTAAGTACAGATTGCGTGGTATCTCAAAATGATCATGATAGAGTAAGTATAGCAAACTTTAACCTAGCAATTATTCTTCGTTGGGAAAGTGGCTGAAGATTCGCTCTATTAATTAAGTCAGTGACGCTTGAATGAAATGAAACATCTTTTGAAGAAAAAACGGTGTTCCTCTGTGGAAAGGAAAAAAAAAGTCAGTTGCGAGGGTGTCATGATACATACCTCACTGAACCTTCGAAGAGATAGTTTAGCTCAATCACTTTTATACCTTCACTGCAACGAGAGTGATCCTCTGGGTCGTTTATTTTTTACTTACAGTGGTATGAAGTTGTGAGGAAAGGACTATACCAGAAGAGCCCCCTCCTAAAATTGGGCTTGAATTTGGCGGTTCAGGTGGTTATTTTCTTTGGTGGTATACCATTCTATATGTTCTAGACGCGGGAGCGTTCTCAATGATGTATGCGATTTCCTACCGAAGGCAGAAAGAACTCGATGGTAAGGAGAACCACATTCAGTTCCTTTTTCAAACGTATTTTCTATTACTGTGGTTTACTTAATTATTGTCTGACAGTGCAGCTGTGTGTGAGCTATATAGGCGAAAACTGTGGGATCGTGCTCACAAAACTGCGTGGGCATGTGCCACAAAAAGCGGGTATGTGCCAAGCAGCTCCGAGCACAATATATAGCCGCACATAGTATAGCAAATGCGTGGAAAATCTGGTTAACCTCCCGGCCGTTCTTTTCCTCCTGTTTTCCTTCCTTTCCTTCTAATTCTAAACGCGTGGAAAAGGTAAGTGAGGGTGAAGAATGGTTTAAGAGTGAGGAGGAATGAGAGGAAGATCATCATCATCATCATCAGCCTGACCACGTCCACTGCAGGACAAAGGCTTCTCCCATGTTCCGCCAGTTAACCCGCGGTCCTGTGCTTGCTGCTGCCAATTTATACCCGCGAACTTCTTAATCTCATCTACCCACCTAACCTTCTGTCTCCCCCTAACCCGCTTGCCTTTTCTGGGAATCCAGTTAGTTACCCTTAACGACCAGCTGTTATCCTGTATACGCGCTACATGCCCGGCCCATGTCCATTTCTTCTTGATTTCAGCTATGGTATCCTTAGCCCCCGTTTGTTCCCTAATCCACTCTGCTCTCTTCTTGTCTCTTAAGGTTACACCTACCATTTTTGTTTCCATTGCTCGCTGCGTCGTCCTCAATTTAAGCTGAACCCTCTTTGTAAGTCTCCAGGTTTCTGCTCCGTAGCTAAGTACCGGCAAGATACAGCTGTTATATACCTTCCTCTCGAGGGATAGTGGCAATCTACCTGTCATAATTTGAGAGTGCTTGCCAAATGTGCTCCACCCCATTCTTATTCTTCTAGTTACTTCAATCTCGTGGTTCGGCTCCGTGGTTATTACCTGCCCTAAGTAGACATAGTATTCTACAACTTGAAGTGCACTTTTACCTATCTCGAAGCGCTGCTCTTTTCCGAGGTTGTTGTACATTACTTTCGTTTTCTGCAGATTCATTTTAAGACCCACCTTTCTGCTCTCCTTGTCTAACTCCATAATCATGAGTTGCAATTGGTCCCCTGAGTTACTGAGCAATGCAATGTTATCGGCGAAGCGCAGGTTACTAAGGTACTCTCCATTAACTTTTATCCCTAACAGTTCCCATTCTAGGCTTCTGAAAACCTCCTGCAAGCACGCGGTAAATAGCATTTGGGAGATTGTGTCCGCCTGCCTTACACCCTTCTTGATTGGTATTTTGTTGCTTTCTTTATGAAGCACTATGGTAGCAGTTGATCCCCTGTAGATTTCTTCCAGGATGTTTATATATACTTCATCGACGCCCTGATTCCACAGTGTCTGCATGACGGCTGATATTTCTACTGAATCAAACGCCTTCTTGTAATCAATGAAGGCTATGTATAGTGGTTGGTTATATTCTGAGCATTTCTCTATTACCTGATTGATAGTATGAATGTGGTCGATTGTTGAGTAGCCTGTTCGAAATCCTGCTTGTTCCTTTGGTTGATTGAATTCTAATGTTTTCTTTACTCTGTTAGCAATTAGCTTTGTAAATAGCTTGTATACTACAGAGAGCAAGCTAATCAGCCAATAATTCTTCAGGTCCTTGTCATCTCCTTTCCTATGGATTAAGATGATGTTAGCGTTCTTCCAAGACTCTGGTACTCTTCCCGTCAGGAGACACCTCGTAAACAGCGTGACTAGTTTTTCTAACACAATTTGTCCTCCATCTTTCAGCAGATCTGATGTTACCTGATCCTCACCAGCAGCTTTGCCTCTTTGCTTGCTCTCCAAAGCTTTTCTGACTTCTTCTATCATTACTGGTGGGGTGTCATCTGGGTTACTGCTAGTTTTCATAGTAATAAAGTCGTGGTTGTCCCGGCTACTGTACAGATCTCTGTAAAACTTCTCCGCTATTTTAACTATGCTATCCATATTGGTAGTTATTTTGCCTTCTTTGTCCTCTAGTGCATACATTCGATTTTTGCCTACCCCAAGTTTCCTCTTCACTGCTTTGACGCTTCTTCCGTTTTTCAGAGCGTGTTCAATTCTCTCCATGTTATACCTTCTTACATCGGATACCTTACGCCTATTGATCAACTTCGAAAGCTCTGCCAGTTCTATTTTGTCTGTTGTACTTGAGACGTTCATGATTGGACGCTTCTTAATGAGATTCTTCGTTTTCTGGGAAAGCTTGCCAGTGTCCTGTCTAACTACCCTGCCTCCAAGTTCCACTGCACACTCCGTAATGATACTCGTCAGATTATCATTCATTGTATCTATGCTAAGGTTAGTTTCCTCACTAAGAGCCGAGTACCTGTTCTGAAGCGAGACTCTGAATTCCTGTACTTTCCCTCTCAGTGCTAGCTCATCGATTGGCTTCTTGCGTATCAGTTTCTGTCGTTCTTTCTTCAAGTCTAGGCGAATTCGAGACCGTACCATTCTATGGTCACTGCATCGTATCTTGCCAACCACTTCCACATCCTGCACAATTCCTGGGTGTGCAGTCATTATAAAGTCTATTTTGTTCTTATTTTTGTCATTAAGACTCCTCCATATCCACCTGCGGTTTCCTCGTTTTCGGTAGAAGGTAATCAAAATCCGTAAATCATTGCGTTCTGCGAATTCTACTATAGTAGCTCTTCTCTGGCGTTTCTAGTACCGATGCCATAATCTCCTACTGCCTGGTCTCCAGCCTGCTTCTTCCCTACCTTTGCATTAAAGTCTCCCATCAGTATTGTATAGTGTGTTTTTACCTTACTCATTGCCGATTCCACGTCTTCATAGAAGCTTTCAACTGAAGCGTCATCATGGCTGGATGTAGGCGCGTAGGCCTGTACCACCTTCATCTTGTATTTCTTATTGTGCTTAAATACAATACCTACTACCCTTTCATTAATGCTATAGTATTCCTCTATGTTTCCAGCTATGTTTCTGTGAATTAGGAACCCCACTCCCAGTTCTCTTCTGTCAGCCAAGCCCCGATAGCAAAGGACGTGCCCATTCTGTAGCACTGTATAGGCCTCATCTGTCCTCCTAACCTCACTGAGCCCTATTATATGCCATTTAACACTCTCTAGCTGCTCGAATAGTACAGCTAGACTTCCCTCACTAGATAAGGTTCTTTCGTTAAACGTTGCCAAGTTCAGGTTCCAATGGCGGCCTGTCCGGATCCAGAGATTCTTAGCACCCTCTGCTGCGTTGCAGATCTGACCACCACCGTGGTCAGTTGCTTCGCAGCTGCTGGGGACTGAGGGCCGTGAGTTATTTCACGTATGCATGTGGGAGGTAGTGGCCAGATACTGCACCAGGGTGGCCAATCCTTCTCTGGTGAGGGAGTGCGTTCCCGGCGGTGGTTGCCGGTGAGGCCGCACCCCAGGCCTCGTAATGCAGTTCCATCACCACGCGTTTTTTTTTATCCGGTTGGGAACTGCGCGGCACCGGGATTTGAGCCACGGACCTTTTGCATGCGAGGCGGATGCTCTAACCACTACGCCATCGCTGTTCCATCTGCTCCATCTCCATCTGCTCCAGGAAGATGGGAGAAAGCAAAGTATGACATAGCCATGTATAGTATAGCATATATAGCACGTACAGTTTAACATGTATAGCATGTATGGTGTAGCAAGAGAATGGGACAGGAAAAAAGGGTGTGGATAACGGTTGATAGGTTGCAGAAGAGGGAAAGGCTGTGGTGAACTGACGCATAACCACGTACAGTATAGCTTAGCAAGGGGGATAAAGAAGTAAGGGCCAATCAGCTCCAATAGTTTAGCTCAGGCATGCATAGTACACCAAATAAGCGGGAAAGAAGAGAAATGGGGATGAGGACAGGAGCCTTTAGGGTGAGAAGAGACAAATGGTGGAGGCAAAAGGAGATAGCGTTGCATAGCATAATGAGGGAAAAGGGAAGTATGGGTGAGGAGGAGGGAAGGCCGTCATGCAGCTTTGATGTTTCCGCAGTCTTTGAACCACAAGTGCTTAGCTGCCCTAATGTTTTTATGCGTTTTAGGTGCGAAGCACCTTACGTCGTGGGTCGTATGGCCCGTGTCGTATAGTCGTAGTATAGCCAGATGCATTGCATTGTATGTCAATGAAAATGTTGTCATAGCGTATCGACGGAGTGAATGACGATGAGTGGGGTGAAGCGTCCGTCAGTCTGTTCATGCTTCCGTGCGTCCATCCGTGCGTCCGTCCACGCGTCCACCCGTGCGCTTGTCCATCCGTCCATCCACTTCACCCCACTCGTCATCATTCACCTCGTGGATATGCTTCAATTTTTTTTCGGATTTCATCGTTTATATCAGCAATGAGTTACTGCTGAACTATCGAATTCAAGACTTTTCAAGATAAGAATTTTTTTAAACAATGCACCGTCAGATTCATGGTTGCACCATGTATATGAACAGTAGCCGCATCCTCTTATTGCTGTTGGTCATATGCAGATGGTGCCAGCCATTTTCACCGGTACAGTGGTGACATCAAAGCTTTGCCACCAATACCCCCTAAGTGAACCCCTGAGCGCAGTAAAGTAGCTGCGGCATTGCGCTGTGAGTAACAGCTGTTCACGGCGAACCGATACGCTCCCCTAAATCGAATCTGCGCGCGCACCCATACCGAAATCACCTGCCGTTCCAGCAGCGGCCAGACGACAGAAGTTCCACAAGTTATCTTCGCATACAATACACACACGAATCAATCCTCCTTGCTCCTTGGTCCTTTCACGATCTTTCACGAGCACGCCAACATATAAGCACACGTGCAACCCCCCCCCCCCCCCCACACACACACATGCACTAAGCAAAGACACTCAGACCCACCTTGTTATGGCCGCTGATCTGAATTTGCTGCGTCCCCAGTATAACGCTTCTTTTGCTGAACCGTGCATTAAGTAGAAATGCGCATACTGCGAATGCTCCTCGCAGGTCCGAGGGGAGTTTTTCCGGCGGGCACATTTGCCGCCCGGTGTTTTTCCCGTGGTGTGTGTAGGAAGCGTAGCGCAGTACACAGTAGCATCTCAGAATGCAGCCATTTTTTTTCTTTACTTATTGTTCTCCTAATTTCGGCGGTTCTCTAAGGGCGCTTGCGCAGGCGCGCTTACGAAATAAGCGAGCGCTGCTGCCTCCGCGGGCTTCGCTCAGAGGGTAACGAGGTGCCGGGGTCGATGAATGAGTCGCGGCTCGCTGACAAATGGCGGCCGGGCCACCTGGGCGGTCTCGCGGCGGGTGTCGACGCAGCGGGGTGCACGAAAAACTTGGCCCGGCTGGCTTCCGCGCACCGCCACGTGCCCACGTCTGGTTCGGCCACCGGGCTTCGCTGACCACGTGACTTATCATCGCTTGCCCGGGAACGATCAACAAAGGTGGCGCGTAATCTTGTTGTATCCTTACCTGTAATTCTGATGGTGCCGGACGGTCCATCTCGCAAGCAACAACTTCAGTGAAAATGATTTTTGTTTTCGCGTTGTTTTTTGACGAAGAATACGGGAGGGGGGAGTGCGACATCATATCGTGATTCTGAGCCCCGAAATACCAACAATTGTCATTTGAGGCATTTATAAACAACGGTAATGTTTGCACTGCATCTCTCCCGGCAACTATCCAAAACATAAAAAAGACAAGTGGCGGGGAACTTCGCAATCAGCGGAGGAAGACCATAAATCGGTGGACACGGATGGCTCACTTTCGGCTATTCGAGACACCTCTTTAGCGGCCATCGATAGGCTCTTATCGATGACGACAGTGAGGACACTAAATCGCCGCACTCCTTCCATGCTTTCCCGAAAGGCAATCAAGCGTGATCCTGTGAGTGCGCCGCTTCTCACGCAATAAAGACGAGCGGCAAAGCCCAACGCGTGTACTGCAGAAAAGACTGCCGTCGTGTCAACGGCGTCGCTAAGCTCTATGGTGCGCCTCAGCTCAGCGACGATACGATGCTGTTTGACCGGGGCTTCGATAAGCTCGATCCCTGCCTGTTTTATGGCAGGATCTTCGCCGACGGCTGACCACGTCCCGCTTATCTCACCGACTGCTCGTCTCTCAGCCATTGGACCGGCGGGGCTGTTTGTTGGTGCCGTTGCGTCCCGAAAGATAGCCACCTAGCAAAGCCCTCTTTGTCTGACTGACCGCCCTTACGCGTCTTGTTCGTGTAGAGCTCGTTGCTACAGAGCTAGATGGTCAGGAGTTTATGCGCGCTATTTAGACTTCACAAATCCTGTGCGCTTTCAACGAGATTGCTTTCACGTGAACGTCGTGCTGACGTTCATGTGAATTTTTGTCGGATATTCTTCATTCAGTGAGCATTCATTCAATCTCTTTCCTCCTTTAAGCGACGCAACGGCAGAAACGAAATTTTTCAGCTCTCAGTGGTATCTGTTAACTACCTTCACTGTGATCATGGCAGCTTCCGATAATCTCATGCAGGCCATTTTAGTTTTCTTAAAGAACTGAGAGAAGGTACCTTGATTGCTCTTAAGTGCGTTTATTTATCAGGTCAACATTTCAACATAGTTTAACTTTGTATAGCCTATTGGTCAAAGTAATGCAGAATTATGGTCAAAGCAATGTAGGGTTACAAGTGCTTTTAGCCCGTGTTGCAGGTGTTGCAGTTATGTGCACTGACTGTCAGCTGTAATGGTGACCAATTGCGATGCTCACTGCATACACATACACAAACACACACATACCCACACGAGCGCATGCACATGGATACGTTAAAAAACACTTTTATAAATATGCTACTCGTGTTATCTTTTACAAGCTCATCTATATGTTTCGAGAAATTCGTCTTTTAGGGGCGAAGCTCCTTAAAGCGGTACCCGTTCGTACCTCGTCATAGTACGTAACATGTCTTACGCTTTGACCTGCAAGGTGGTGCCGATGTGAGATTTCTTCTGTGCGTTGTTGAACAATAAAAGATAGTGCTCAGTGTACACGCCAATGACTGCTAAGGGGGAATGACAGACAGGAGCATTCGGCTTTTAGTTAACGCGCACGCTGCGATCCCCATTAGCAGCCATTGGCATATACATTGAGCACTATCTGACAAGAAAGGGTTGCTTTTCGTTATACTCGCTGGGTGGAACCTTCTTGGTTTTAGAAAGGTTTAGCGAGCTTGGGCCGCAGTGCCATGAATACAGTGAACTAGTACATACTATGAACTCGAGGTGGTTAAAGGTGGGAGGGGGGGGGGGAGTGTGAGGTGAGAATTTATTAGAAGGCAGAGAGGTCGGCTTGAGCTAGTTCACTCTAGCCTGCTACTCTACACAGGGTATAAGGGAAAGGGGAAGGAAAGAGGCATGAAGGGTGATGATGGAGACAGGAAGAAGTGGTGCGTACGTACAGTAGCCACTTAGTATAGTACCCTACAGTCAAATATCTAGTCCAGTGCTTTTTATAAAGTCTAGAACAGCCTTTGTAGCAGTTTTTGACACTGTTTGGTCGTCATTGCTGACAATATGTGGCTTTCACTTAATGGCGTTCGTCCGATGCTTGCAAACGTTGCAGTTAGCATTTTTCTTTGCGCCACGTGTAATGCACAGTCACAAAATATGTGAGCTATCGTTTCGCGCACTTGGCAGTGTTCACAATTCGGGCTGTCCGCACGGCCGATTAGGTGGGTGTAGTGGCGAGTGAAGGCGACGCCCAGGCGAATCCGGTGCAGTATATTAGCATGTCTTCGGCTGATTTTATCTGGAAGACGAAAAGTCATACCGGGGTCTGTTTCTCGCAGGTGCTTGTTCCGGTGATCTGGTAGCGATCAGTAAGTGACAGCGCATTCGCGCATGAGCGATCTCAACATTGTGTTAACGTCACTTTGCGAATACGGTACTTTGACGTACATAGGAGCGTTGTATACTGCCGCTCTTGCTTCGCTATCGGTTGTTTCGTTGCCAACCAGGCCGCAGTGTCCAGGAATCCATTGGGGTGTAATCAAGTGACCGCTCCTGTGTGTTAGGTCGAATGCTTGGACGATTCCTAACGCTAACTCGTAAAATTGGCCTCTTCTTGAGTAAGAATGAATAGCTTGAAGCGCTGATTTTGCATCAGACAGAATCGTCCATTTACGCGGTGCTTGGTCGTTCACAAATTTTATTGCTTCTTGTATAGCAACAAGTTCTGCAGCTGTCGAAGATGACCTGTGGTATAATTTGTACTGTCTGGAAATACCGAGTTGAGGGATCACGAAGGCTGCAGCTGAGGCGGATGAAGTTACGGATCCATCGGTGTAAATGTGCACATAGTCGCTGTATTGGTCATCCAAATGTGCCAAGGTGAGTTGCTTGAGGGCAATATAAGAAACACGCGACTTATACGAAATTCCAGGTACGTGAAGGCACACCAGTGGTTTAGTCAATGTCCGTGGAGGCACTGCAGGGATTATGGCAGGTCCAAAGCCTGAAGGGATCCTGTGTCTATGCGTATCGAGGCATCGCGAATAGGCACAGCCTGGTCGGTCCACTTGTAGCGAAGGTAACGGGTGCTGTGCATGTCGGGTCAGCAGACGAAGGTGCACTCGAAGAGGCTCACAGGACGTGTAAACCTCTATAGGGTAGGTGCGGGACTCCTCTATAGTGCCAGAGGTTGACGAGCACCATGGCAGGCCAAGTTATATTCTCAGTGCTCGTGCCTGAAGGCTCTCTAAAGTACGAAGGCACGTAGCCCGCATGCTGGAAAGTACAGGTGAGCTGTACCTTATATATCCCACAAACAATGCCTTGCATAGCTGCAGAAGACTTTTCTCTGAAAGGCCCCATCTCAGTCCTGCTATAACACGAAGAACATACAGAAAACTGATTAGTTTGTTTCGCAGCACAGTCACATGCTTTGACCAGGACAGGTTGCGATCAATGACGACCCCTAAATAGCGGTGGTGCTTGACCGCGGGAACCACTGCTCCGTGAGCGAAGATTGGGTACCGCGACATTGATTTCTTCATAAATGCCAATGCAGCACATTTTGCTATTGAAAGTTCCAGGCCCTGACGACGCAAGTACTTAGATGTTATTGATGCTAAAGGTGGGAAGTAGGCACGAAGCCCAAGCCGTAAGAAAGTGTGCGTGTGCCACCTCTCGTTTAGTCCTTGGAATCCGCTGGATGGCGGTGCTTCTATATGCGGAATATATGATGGAAAGATGCGAGATGCTGGTACTTGCAATGTTGACTAGATGGACGAACGGACACACAGACAGATGCATGGGCGGACGCGCATGATGGCTGCACGGACGGATGGACGCATGGACGGACGCAGGGGCGAATGCATGGACGAACGCAGGGACGAACGCACGGATGGACGTGCAGACGCACGAACAGACGCACGCACGGACAGGTGGATTGACGCACAGATGGTCACACAGACGGACGCTTGGACGGATGGAAGCAAGAACGAATGAACAGACGGATGCTTCGCCCCACTCTCCATTATTCACCCCGTGGATATGCTGCCATTTTCATTGCTTAATTTGACACAATGTCCTAACAACCATTGAAGTTTTATCACATGTCCTGCCTTGGATGTTAAGTGGTGCAATTTAGGATATAGCGGAATGCCTATTTGCATCCTTTGCTTAAAACTAAACGCCGTGAATATGCCTGAGCGGACTACCATTTGTCGTTCCCGTTAGCTACCACGATGTGACCACCACTGTTCCGGAAAACAAAACGTCATTTATTAGGCATTCCGTGTCACGCGACACTTGTGGATTTGGGCGGGTGACATGTGACCCGACCCTAAATTTATGGAGCATTCTGTCATCCGTGTCCAACGGCAAGGATTGGACAGCTTTTCTTTTTTTTTTTTTCGTCATTATTCTTTCGGGCGCATGCACGAGTACGCGAACTTGAAAAATGGACGGTCCGACATGTGCAATCCAGGCGAGGTCGAGCCAAACTAAACACACGTACACGCCACATGTGCTCTCTTTGCCAGCTGCAATGTTCTGCTGAAGAGACTTGTAGCAATTGTATCAGCTGTGCAATAAAATGAATAATAACAATCGCAGTGTTCCCAATGCATTCGCTTCGCTTCAGACGATTCGAAGGTGAAGTCTATCTTCTTCTTTTGAAGACTATAGCCTTTCTTGGGATACATCGACGCAAGAATTTCAATCTGTCTGTCTGTGCGTATGCCTGTATGTCAGGTGATACAGCCACCCGGCCCAAGTTTGAGCACTTGCTGAGCGCCCAGTCATTTCGAACTGGTGGCTGCGTTTATAGTTGTGAACATTGTCAATCAAAAACCAAATATTACGCATATCTGAGGCGCAACATCAACACTTAAGTACTAGGTAGTGTGTTCCTTTAATGTAAAATACGCAGAGGCGTAATTGTAGGGACCCTATAGTGTCTTTTAGGCTGCGCTAAAAAAATGGCAGCATATCCACGGAGTGAATGATGGGGAGTGGGGCGAAGCATTCGTCCGTCCATTCGTTCTTGCTTCCGTCCGTTCCTGCGCACGTCTGTGTAACCGTCCATGCGTCCATCCACCCGTCCGTGCGTGCGTCTGTTCGGGCGTCCGTCCCTGCGTTCGTCCATGCATCCGCGCCTGCGTCCGTTCATGCGTCCATCCATGCATCTGTCTGTGTGTCCGTTCGTCCATCTATTCAGCACTCCAAGCACCACCATCTCGCATCTTTTCATCATATATTCTCCATATAGAAGCACCGCCATCCAGCGGACATTTCAAGGACTAAACGGGAGGTGGCACATGCACAGTTTCTTACGGCTTGCGCTTCGGATTTACTTCCCACCTTTAACCACCTCGAGTTCATGGTATATACTAGTTCACTGTATTCATAACTATGCGGCCCAACGCTCGCTGAACCTTTCTAAAACCAAGGAGGTTACACCCAACGAGTATAACGTAGCAACTCTTTCTTGTCAGATCGTGCTCAATGTACATGCCAATAGCTGTTAATCGGGATCGCAGCGTGCGCGTTACCTAAGGGCCGAATGCTCCTGTCTCTCATTCCCCCTTAGCAGCCATTAACATGTGCATTGAGCCCTATCTTTTATTGTTCAACAACGCACAGAAAAAATCTCTCACCGGAACCACCTTGGAGGTCAAAATCGGTGGGACCGCTATTTCGGGTATGTGCCACTAGTGGTTACGTACTACGAGGGACGCACAAGCCACGCCATAAGGAGCTTCGCCCCTAAAATGCAACACTATGCACGAAAAAGCCCTCTGGCGCTGATATCGTGCGGAAATGGTACGAGAACTGCATCACGGGCGGCCGCGCAATCATGAGACCAGGACTCATGTCGTACAGCCGGCAGGAGACTATTGTTTTTCGACGACATTTGCAGTGAAGCACGCAAATATGCGGCCATTTTTTTTCCCCGTCGCAGTCAATGTATTGGTCCTCCGACGCACCGTTCCAAGAGCTTTGTGCGCCTCACCTGGTTTTGCATTGCCTCCGTGATCTGCCCACATTTGACCAAGCGACGACGTCATGTAATGACTTCCCCGTAATCTTTTGCATCACTTGTGTTGATGCCGCCGACGTGAAACGCCGACGATTGATTGTAACGTCTTATGAGGTGTCTAAGACTTTCGCCTTTATAAAACAAAGGGTTAAATAAAGCTTGATAGATAGATAGATAGATAGATAGATAGATAGATAGATAGATAGATAGATAGATAGATAGATAGATAGATAGATAGATAGATAGATAGATAGATAGATAGATAGATAGATAGATAGATAGATAGATAGATAGATAGATAGATAGATAGATAGATAGATAGATAGATAGATAGATAGATAGATAGATAGATAGATAGATAGATAGATAGATAGATAGATATGCTGTCTTATATAGTTGGAGATTGTTGCCCGATTGACAACCTGGCAAGCAGTTTAAGTGCTGCCATCTATGGTTACCTCGAACAATTTAAATGCTGTGTTAAGAAGGTTGTATAGACAAATCTCAGAAACAACACAAGAGCGCTTAAAATCTCGCCAACTTTTTGCACCAAATCAGCCGAATTCGGGTTTTACGGTAATAATCGACTCTGTATATTTTATGTCAATGTTACTCAAAAATGTCGCTTTAGGCTTACAAGCAATGTGCATGGACATTTGTTAAACACGGGTGCCCATGGGTCGCTTCTCTTTCTATGGTGTTCTTGCTTTTCTCTTTTGTTTGCGTTCATTGTCGTAAACAGGGATGGTTTGCTTACGCGTGCTAATACGCGAGGACGTGCGTAGAGTCTACAAATTCTCAGCGGCTGATCCGGCGGATTCTGCTCATATGACGACCAACCTTCGCCGAGGATCATCAAGACACGGGCGTGATATTCTGCAGCGCAAACGTCAGCAAACTACAGTTTCAATTTTTGCTTCTTTCTGATCAAGTTAATGCACCAAACATAACTCACTGCGCAATTTATGCGGCTTCAGTTAACTAAAAATTAGCCCCTAATCTGCATGTTACATGTCGTCGAAAGACGTTAGTCTTGCGTCTGGAGTAAGTGAACAAAACGTTTATTTGATGTTCTGCGCAAGAAAATTGGCGAATGGTATTCTGGAGGCGCTGCGTTAGTGCCTCAAGCGTGAGCGCCATCTGGCAGTTCGAAAACGAAGGAAGGCGTGCTCGCCCGCGGAGAAAGATGGGCGCTTGTCTCGGAGGTGATAAGGTATAGAACGCAAAGCGATGGGCAGGTGCCGCCACTGTGTCGTCTTAGCTAAGGCCCCTGTCCTTAGTCTTAGCAAAGTGTTGGAAGCACTTACCTTTTTGAGCATCGCGTTGCACTGTCAGCGCAGCGTGAGAAACGCTACGGTCCTTAGAATTACTTGTGTGTGGCTTCTCTAGTATAAAGGCACACTTACAAAACATCGACGTGTTGTTATGGTGCCTCAGATATGCGCGATAATTGCTTTTTATTTGACAATCGCACAAGTATGAACGCTGGACCTTGAGCAATATGGTAGGCGCTGCGGATGGGGTTGAAGTTTGAAGTTTGAAGTTTGAAGTTTATTTTATTTATTTCTGATACAGAAAGAGGAGTAAGAGCTAAAGGCCGTATTGCTTGACAGAGGCTCCTACTCCCATGCGCATTCGGCATGCATGTACATGTTTGCATGCGATGCGAGTATACAAACAATAGAGCAACCAGAAAAGTCTAAACATGCATGTACATAATTGTCACTGCAAATAAAGCATTACAGGTAGACATCATACATGAAAACTCTTCATGCAAACAAACATATCATACAGACACTCCAAGAATATATTTCTATACGCATTAAATTGTGAACTTTCAAATTGTAGCACAAATTTTATATGCGGTACACGTAGAAAATTAGACAGATATATTTTATTGATAAGTTATCGTGGAATGTAACAGAAAGTTACATTCCACGATTTGAGGTATCGGTAAAGGCGGACAAAAAGACAAATGTACGGACAAAAAGACAAATGTACAGACAAACGGACAGACAGACCAAAATTTTTCTGTCGAAGGTCCCCAAGAAAGACTATCGTCTTTAAAATACACACGTTTTCTATGATCACTGTATAATGGGCAATTGTTTTTTCTTCAGTTCTTTTTGTCGCAATGTAGTCCCATTACATTGAATTCGGAATGAAGTCACGTCACAATAAAACGCTACTTATCATACAATCTTTCGTTTAAGTAATGGTAAAACTATTTTAAAAAAGACCATTTGCATGAGCTTTACCCCCACTCAAGACGTTGATAGCACACACAAACGTTTGGTGGCGCCGTCTACACGAAACTTTCATTTGAACTCCCAAATACCCTTGAAGCTACGCCACGTTGGATCGAGAACGCACAAATCGCGTAATCCGGTTTTCGGCGAACGCTCGAATGGCAAATAGACGGCGCGGTTTTTGTCGAATAAAGCCGCTATAGAACAGATCACGCGCTGTACGAAACTGTGGCTGCGAGACAGTGCCCTCCACTTGACCTCTGTACGTGCACCTCGCCTTCCTCAATGTGTAACGAGCGTTCAGGTGTATACAAGCTCGGCCTCGGGTCAGCCCATCACCAAAAGCCCGTTCGTTATCCTCGGTAGGCGCAATCACGAATCCGAACATCTAATCCGCGAAATTAAACGAGCTCGCAATCCGACCGTGGGGCAGCACCATATGGCATCGGCCCGAACCGTCCAGTGACGTCGGCGGTCCTCTTTCTAAACGCAATGTTTGTTTGCGCAGATGGGGTTGAAGCGGGGAAGACCTACGCAACTCTATAGAAGCTCGCCTCGGTATAACTCAAAGTATATAAACTTTGATTAATCATGGATACTCGTGGACGTACGTGTGCGAAGCGGGAAATTCAATGTGTCTATATGTTCCTATTATTCGGCACAACCTCAAGCTTAAATTGAAGCATTTCGGTTAGGAAATGTGCTTCGGATAATCGAGGCGCTGCGTCTAAAGTGATTTGTTTGTGGTCCGCGAGACGGCTTAAATAATGTTAAATAATTTAGAAACGGAATCGTCCAGACCTGTTGTGCATCTGGTGTACCCTAGAAGTTCGATAGCAGACACATATACCACAAGCGTTCATATGAGATTTGCTGTCACGTACAGTCAGTATAAAGCATTGGTTTTGCTGTAAGAAAAAAAGAACAAGAAATTGGTGATGCTGGCTAAGTCGCACAAAGTTTGAAACAGTCATACTGAACGATTCCCGGTTGCTTATAGGTTATTTCTACGCCTTAGCTATATATATAGGTTGTTTCTACGTTGATTCTCAGCGCAGATAATTGGAGTTAAAGCACAGTCACAGACACGACACGGATTCCCAACTGCATGTAAAGACAAAACCTCGTGCTGAAACCTATAGCGTTGACATCTCTCATATGTCCATGGGTGCGTCGTCATTGACGTGAGCCTTCTTTAACTTCGTCGCGTTCTCGCAGCCGCCCATTGCATTTCTCGTTCCCTGATATTCTCTCGTTGTACGTACTCGAGGTGTTCGGCTCGCCGCCGCCGCTTCACTATCGGCTGCCTTCCTAATTTTTTGTGTAACAATGGTGAGCAGTGACATTAAACCAATTTCTATGCCACATACTCATTTATGATAGTTTTTTTGATTGACTCGCGATTCACGATTTGCCAAAGGTGCACTGTTAAAAGACTAGAATAACATGGGTGACAAGAAAGATACATTTATGAAAGAGAAACAACTCATTTAGACCTAGTAATGTCTCTTATGCATATGGAGACTTAGATTATACTATCACCTTAACAAAGTACCCGTCACTAGCTGTCGCGTTAACTCTTTATCCTTCCTTTGTCCTGCGCACGTCCAGCGACTGTAACCACCTTTTTTCCGACATCGCTTCCGTTACGGGTGATTACATATTTAGTTCTACATTATACAGTTATTTACTTGATGACACCTAAAGTGTGTAGTGCATGACTTTTTATTTTGTTCGCTCTGTATTTTTCACTCCAACTGTTTTGAATTCAGTTATACGAGCCCAGCATCGTAACTTCATATGTATTGTAGTTGGTTATTCATTTGATATTAAGTTTGATTTTGTTGGTCATCTTATGCACCAGACTCCTCTCTACGAAGGTTTGTGAATTAAATGTAAAATGAATTCAAGTGATAGCCCAGTTGTACATCGAGAAGAAATTAAACTCCGATAACCGCACGCTAGGATTAAACATTTGTACAGTCATTACACGAGTAGCACTGACTAGACGTTACTAGAGATACATGTAGCTTATAGTCACAACGAACTTCAAATAAAAAAATTGGAAAGATGGGTACAAGTTCAATTCATGGTGTAAAGAGGCATTCTTGCTCCTGGGCCAACTTGAGTTAAGCAGTTAAAATAAATGCAAAACATCGAGATGCGGTCATTTGACAATCACATAACTGAGTGTACAAAACTATCTTGCATTTAGAGGAAATTATCAATTCTACCGGAAATGGCCTGCTTAGTTTTTCTTTATATCTTTATCTGTTACAAAGATGTTGCAAAAACAGTAAACTAACAATAAATTAACGTACAAAGCAGCCGTTGTCGCGGTAATGCAGCAAAAATGAATATCACGGTTTCTTAATCTTAGATCATCGTAGCCTTTAAGATAGACATATGTTCTACATACCTCTTAGGATCATTGCGTAATAATACAAAAAAAGAATACGAGAGTGCGCTAATGCACCGTGCTTGCGAATCATCTATAAAATAATGTTTTCTACCCCTTTTTTTTTAATTCCCAAGTGAACATCTCTGCCTTTTACTATATCTATCTCTCTCTCTCTCGGTCTCACAAATAAGATTCGTTTCTGTGGTCGACAGTACATAAAACTTGGCTCCTGAGTACTTTCTCGATGGACACAACTTTATTGAGCATCCAAGCGATTCGAGCGTTCAAGGGCAGATAAAAGGCTGAACATGATGGGAAATGCTGGAACAAGGAAGGTTGCTGGGGCGGACTTTTCGGCTGGGGTATTTGTCTTCATCATGACGAAGACGACACGCAAAAAAAAATTGGTTGAAAAATCGGCTCCTGCAACATTTCCAGACGATTTGTCCACGTTATAAGCTTGGCACTCGATTTAGAGTACCTTTCAGTCAGGACGTCAGTGGTTAATGTGCGATAACTCCAGCTACGAGTACGTTACCGAGTCGGAGCAAACAAGGCAATTCTGCTTGCACCGGCCGGGGGAGACGCACTCGAAAAGTGGAGCGTCGTTCGTGGCTTGGAAATCTGCGCTACCCGCATAGGCGTTGGTCCCCGGGGAATGGATTTTATTTTGCGCTGACCGTCGTTACCCTCTCGACTCGACGATGGATCCACACGAACGAATGAAATGAAAATACAGAAATAAAAGAACACGCAGCTGCTTGCAGCGACAGTGCTATGCGGGTCGCGATGGGAGCAGGCAGCTGTCACCATTGCGATTACTTCTGCTTCCGGAATAAACGACAAAACGAGACGCCTGTTCATAAGAGCGGTGTAGTATACTTGTCTGAAACGAACGCTAAACTTATCGAGCATTATCCCAAAACGGTTGTTTTACCAGGAGGTATGACGACATGAATCGCAACAGCAATTGCGGTGAAATATGCGCCTCCCCACCCCCCATGCGCCTCCCCATGCGCCTCCCCATGCGCCTCCCCACCCCCCACCCCATCTTTTCTTTATTTCTTGATGGAGGGATTGTTTGACCGAAAATGAGCGATGAAAATGGGTGCTTTTCTCAAACAGTCAAAGCTTGAGCGCAATCGCGAGTGGAACGAGTTGGTGGACGTTCATCGTGGAATAGTTTGTGTCCCTTCTCTGTCCGTATCTAACACGTTGCGCTGTAAAATATTCCACGATGAATAGTTGAAGCTTACAGCAAGTGCGCCCCCTCCCGAGAAAAGCTCACAGGGCCCCTAGCACATTTACCGAGGACGCATTGACTGACTGACTGACTGACTGACTGACTGACTGACTGACTGACTGATTGACTGACTGACTGACTGACTGACTGACTGACTGACTGACTGATGATGATGATGATGATGATGATGATGATGATGATGATGATGATGATTCTCTCACTGACGGCACTCATCCGCAAAGAGATACCAGCCAATAACCGCGTGGCAGGATCATTTAGGTAGAGGGCTGTGAATCTAAAAACATTTACTGAAAATTAAGCCTGAAATGAAATCATAAATAATGAATGAAAATGCTGCACTAGCGAATGATCAGACCATCAGACCACTCGAAGGTGAAAGCTAGCTTTTTTTTTCTTTTCAGTAGATGTACGTAAAGGCGCAGGAAACACGAGCCATGGCTTCACGTTCTCAACCGATGATGATGATGATGATTATGATGATCCTTGTTATCCTGGCGCACACCCACAAACGGGGATTGGCCAAGAACCGGACGGCAGGATGGCAGGATCTTTAAGCAAAAGGCTTGTGGTTTTACAAACACGAAGTAATTTCGGACTGAATATATATATATATATATATATCCCATGATGTCAGACCAGAATTTGTGACGCCATGATGACGTCAACATGTTTTGTTATCTGTGACGTATTAATGACGTCATATGCTGATGTCATCAGGCCGTCATAACTTTTTACATCACTTGTCTTTGACTGTCGAATTTCCCGCTTGATGCGGCGTCTAAGGCTTTCTTTCGCCTCGAAAATTCCTGGCTCTCTGCGGCAGCGATAACGAACAAATTTGATGACGGAAACAACCGTTCACGTGTTTTTATATGCTTCAATCGTACCCCTTCTCTTTCCCTCCTCAATCTCGAATAACTCCTGAAGCTCACTTCTCATTCCAACTCCCATGGTGGTGGTAGTGGTTAGAAGATGAGAAAAGGCACCTAATTTCTGCAACCCGGTCGGGAGCACGGCGCAGTGCCTGAACTCCCATGGTATGCTATACTATTCGGAGTTACGCCATGTTTACCTTCTCTCCCCCCTTCTTTCCTCCCTTCTCACCGTCACCACCCTTTCCCCCTCCTTGCTATAATACACTGCAGAAAAAGCAACAAACGCGCGCAGGTCGGCACTGCAAGAAGTTCTGTCTTCAATATTTCGTATTTGAAATGTCTAAACAATTCCTATTGTCAGTTTTTGGTCAATCACCCTGGGTGGTTATGAGCCATGGTAGACGCATGATCATCATCATCATCGTCGCCATCGTCATCGTCGTCGTCGTCGTCGTCATCATCACTAACGGCTGTCGGTCTGGTTCCTTCACCGGTAGCTAGTTTTCTTTACAACACGATGCATGGCTATGCCATGCTGTAGGAGCTGCTTGGCACATGCCCGCTATCTGTAACTCATACCCGCCAAGCTTTGTGTGGCCACCAAGGGCTTACCTTCAGTTTAGACCGCTTCCACGTTAAAATATGATTTTCACATTTTTTTGTAATTTGGTTGATTATGGCAACGGTTCACGTCACTTTGAATAAACCTCAGTTGAGTGTTCTCGCTTACGTAGATTCATCTTTTTGTGTTGTTGTAGTCTTAGATTCAGTGTGAAAGCGAAGTTACTGTTTTTTAAAATTAAAAAAAAAACGCCTCGCTTTCATGAAGTTACTTTCTGATCAACGCCGACTAAATTTCAAGGCCGAAAGGCTGCCGCAGTGACGTCAGAAGTTCGGGGCCCAGTTGCCCAACTGAGCATGCTCAGTAAGACTTTTTTTTCCACATCTTTTATTCGGCCCAATCGAGCCGCAGCAGTTGCGAGAGCGGGAGCGTTGGTTCTCCTAAAACGTGAACAAAACACAGGCTTTCCGCCGCGTTCGCGGCGTAACTGGGCCCCCACCCTCTGACGTCACTGCGGCAGCCTTTCGGCCTTGAAATTTAGTCGGCGTTGGTCTGATGCTTCAACTCTTTCAACTCACTCCATCGACCATACGTGCCCCCTCCACACAGTTAGACGATCTATACGATCTTGCTTTCGCCCCTACGAGTGTACGGCACACAATGGCGCGCGTGCTTGGTGTCGGATGTAGACGGTAAACTAAGCCGAGCCACGACTCTCGTTACGTCGCCGGCAGTGTAGGGAATATCGCGGGCAGCGCGAGACATGCGCGGACTTCGCTCTGCCGTCCCTCAGCCACCGCAGCTACTGCAGCTTCTACTCTTCACCTCGTTGCAACTGGTGCCTGTGAAAGAACATATAATCGGGATAGCGCGTGCAGCTAATCCATGTGAACTCAAGGTGAGAGCTGCTAACCTTCTTCTACTCCTCAGATAGAAAGTTTAGTTCAGTTTCAGCTTGCTAATAATTCAGCACTTGTGTTTGCGTCTTTCATGTGCGCGCGTTTTGTATCCTTCTGTGCTCTTCTTCTTCAAAAAGCATGGCTGGCCAAATAGACCATGAGTATACATGTTAATATCAAGATTATTAACTAGGAACTTTGAGCGTCATAGATATGTATCAGTATTCAACTGCCGGTATCGAAGTATATGTTACCGCTGGCGCTCGCAGGGTTGTCCTGCTTCCAAGTCGGGCTACATCAACGTTCACGTTCTCAGTCACAGCCACATGGACGCTGGATGGCTTCAAACCCTCGACGCCATATACGAAACGTGTGAGAAATTATTTATCTCTTGTGCCAGTCGTTTCTTGCAGTAGTTTAGCGGTTAGGTTGCGCGGCTGCTCACCCTAATGTCGCGGGTTCGAACCCGGGTTGTGGCAGTTGCATTTTGGCAGTTGCATTTCGATGGGAATGGAATGCTACAGGCCCGTGTACAGTGTGTTGCCAGGGCGCGGCGAAGAACACTTGATCGTGAAAAATGTTTTCATCGAGCCCTCCACTGCGGCGTTTCTAACAATCACGTGCATCGTTGTTTTTGTGACGAAAAACCACAGGAATTATTATTATTATTATTATTATTATTATTATTATTATTATTATTATTATTATTATTATTATTATTATTATTATTATTATTATTATTATTATTATTATTATTCGTGTGCCTAGCCGAGTGGCTTTTCTAAGCCAAACTGGTGTACTTCGAGTTTCGTACCATTGTCTAATAAGCATTACGATTTGTACGTACTGTTACTTTAGGAGGCATGATAATCAAGGCCAGAATCAATAAAAACATCGCAAGCGAAAAAATCTTCATAAGGGGAGAGAAAGAGATATAAGGAAATGTATATTGTTTCAAACAATCATGGTATTGGATATACCATTAAAGAAGCGCGCCGTTCAATGAGAAAGAAAATTTACGAAGGAGAATCTGAGCCCATTATTAGGCGTTGCAGCGTAAAAGAGATACGAACATCACGTGTCTTCCAGACGCGACGACAATCTACGACACTACAACGTCAGCCCTGCTCCAGAAATCGAGCCGGCGTTTCGTTTCCGCTGAGAACGTCTTTTTCGCGCGGTGGTGGCGAGAAAGACCAGCGAAAGTCAAGGACAGCGTGCGAAAGTTAGTTCTCTCAGGTACGTGACCCGAGCTTTGAGTGAGTGAGTGAGTGAGTGAGTGAATGAGTAAGTGAGTGAGTGAATGAGTAAGTGAGTGAGTGAGTGAGTGAGTGGAGTGAGTGAGTGGAGTGAGTGAGGGGAGTGAGTGGATGATTGAGTGGAGTGGGCGGGTGAGTGAGTGGAGTGAGTGGGTGATTGAGTGGAGTGGGTGAGTGAGTGGAGTGAGTGGGTGAGTGAGTGAGTGAGTGAGTGGAGTGAGTGGGTGAGTGAGTGGAGTGAGTGGGTGAGTGAGTGAGTGGAGTGAGTGAGTGAGTGATGAGTGAGGGTCAGTCGGTCGGTGCACGTTAAAGAACACCAGGTGGTCCATATTTCATCACCTTAATTATATCGAGGTTTTGGGACGTAAAGCCCCTGATATTTTATATTATACTCAGTCCCTGAGCTATGCCTATAAGTGCTAACCTTTGGACTGGAATGCCATTCCCGGGAGAATGCGTGCGCAAAGCTGCCGCAAGACTGAAGGAAAACACCTCCGAAAACCTATCTGTAATCATTTCTTGTCAGAAAGCGAATTTGATATCGCAAGCAGGCAAAGTCGAAAGCTCATTGCTGTCAATTCTGGCCTTGACGGACATAGAACACCGGATACGGTGCGCCCAAACGAGTAGTAAATGGACGCCGCGTGCTTACAGTGTTGCGTGCCATTATTGTGAAGGGCGCCTAGTTTTCGTTCATTTTCACTCGCTGAATAATAGCTGAAGCTAAAGCTCGAAATATACTTTTCTTATTCGCCGCGTTGCTTGTTGCATTTCAGAGTGAGATATTATGGTGAAATATTATCACATTAAAAGAAGACCAGAAAAAAAATCATTTTCCTTAATTCTTGGCGTTTTTGCCGGCTAATAGGCTACCTGAAAACATCCATGTCTATATTTCCCCAGAAACCTAATAACCTTTTTAATCGACGTAGCGCGTTTCAAAAACATAGGACAGGGAAAGGGACAGAAGGGAGCGCTCAATCAAGCGCTCCCTTCTGTCCCTTCCCCTGTCCTATGTTTTAAAACGCGCTACGTCGATTAAGTATGTCTTACCAACATGCCCAACTTTATACTCTAGCTAATAACCTTTTTGCGCATCGCTTACACATAATCCGTAGCATACGAGCTTTTTAAAACAAACTATCGCGCAGCCTTTCCAGGTTAGTTCGAGTGTATATATATTTTTCTCATACTCTCAGTTGTACAACAAAGTTCTGTGTCTGTCTGTCTTAATTGCACGCTTATGTGTGACGCAGCTTCCGGTTTACCAGTTAACAGTACCTTGACACAATCTTGCAGGACGTTTACAGTTCGTGGGAGGCGGCTGGACGCAAAATGACGAGGCGGTGACCCACTACACCGCCACGATCGACCAGATGACGCTGGGTCTCCGGTTCCTCAACTCGACGTTCGGACCCCAGTGCGGCGTGCCCAGCGTCGCCTGGCAGGCTGACCCGTTCGGACACACAGTCACCCAAGCTGCGCTGTTTGCCAGGGTGCGCACTGAAAGGCGTTATAGCGAGTGATTCCATTTCTGAACATGGTATAATATCCGCGTGAAACGGCGATTGCAGCCAGGAAGTTAATTTTCTTTACAAACACTATTCCATCCTGTGAGCTATAGCAAGGGGTTTAGGAGGTTGTAAAGGAGATTCACTCCGCGTTTTCTTCACTGCAAAAGTGGACAAACGGGGCGTGCCTTTTCGCACGATTGTAAGAGAGAAGAAATCATGGCAGCACCTATTCAAGCAGTTCCTACTTAAGCAGTCGAAAGAGGGTTCAGTTGATTATCCATTCTCTCCTAATATGATACTCATTGAAAGAACTGGATGACCGATTGTAAGAACAGAACAAAATGATCAACTGGGCTAAATGCTGTACGATCATGTTCAAACGTCATCAAGCGCAACGAAGTGCGGAGGTCAACGATGGATGGATGGATTGATATGGCTGTACCCTTTAGATCGAGCGGTGGCTAGCGCCACCAATCCGTAATACTTAGTGAACCAAAAACTATATTTATATTTTTTCTCTTTAAATAGTGAGGTTGAGGACTCGTACTTTGCAGTGAAGGGTTTAATTTTCACTCGTGCCTTGACTTTAGCCACCAATCAGATAACCTCCTTCTAGTTAATTCTATACCCGCTTGAAGTCTACTTTGCCCTCCTTGCCCCTAAACGACAGTGCTTTGAAAAACTCTGCGCCATCATCCTGAACTATAGGGTGAATCCCTTTACAGAACATTATCAAATGTTCGGCAGTTTCCTCTTCCTCTCCACACGCACTGCATACCCTGTCTACCCCTTCGTATTTGGCTCGATATGTCTTGGTTCGCAATACTCCCGTCCTGGCCTCAAAAAGTAGAGAACTACCCCGAGTATTATCATAGATCCTTTCCTTGACAATTTTCTGCTTAAAAGTTCGGATAGTAGGGCAAGACGCCTTCTCGCAACTGAAACTTCATTTGAGCAGGGAACGCGTTAGCGATAAAGTAAACCTGCAATGATAAGAATTTCTAAAATTTTGCCTCCCCACACGACCAATACCGACGAGAGACGCCGTCAGAAATTTCGACCATCTGGTGGTCTTTAACCTGCACCGACATCGCGTAGTACACGGGCGTCTATAGCATATCGCCTCCATCGATCGAAATGCGACCTCCGCTGCCTGGAGAGAACTGCAGCAGTCGAGCGAGCATCGAGGTGGTTGGAAGAGACACCTGCCAAGAACCATGGATGCCGTTCTTTAAAAGAGTTTGCATTTATTTGCTGTGAACAGTTGTTCGTTGTCATCTCATGTTGTGGTTTTTCATGGGTTATGAAAATTAACCCATGGTGAATTGTTATTCGCTCACTTATTGAGCATGCGCATTCGTCTTGTTATACGTTAGAGCTGTTCTAATAGGCTTCTAATTTGCGAGTAAGAGCCTTGTTCGACTGCTTCTTGCGTCCCGACTTTTTTTTATTAGGTACATAATACAATTTTGTAAAAATTGACTGCGATTCAGGCTAATGCTGATTTACTTCTCTAAGTCAGTACAGTGGCAGTATCATCATGCTTCGATACTTGCAGAAATTCGATACGACAAACTAAAAACGATTTTATTGCATCCGCAGACATATAGCGAACGCTCGTTATCTAAACAGCGATCGTCTCTTTGCAGATGGGCTTCAGCAGTGTCATGCTGGGCAGAATATCATTCGACACCAAAAGTAACTGGCAACATAACAGAAGCATGGAGTTTGTCTGGGAAACCGACAGCCGTGAACAGGGTGAGTATACTGGCTTACGAGCAAATACTTCTCTAATTCTGCGCGACGTGCACCATCTTCCAGTTGAAGGGTGTGACGTCTGTTAGGCACGTCCTCGTTCTCCATACATGTTCATCAACATGTGGTGTCCTGCGTCACCCGTTGACTGCAGTCTTGGATGTGGTCACTTCGCCCTGTCTTCGAGGCCTGAATAAAAGCCGCATTAACTGTTCCGTCGCAAGTATGTGACCAGTAAATGCCCACACTAACCTTTGCTGCCTCTAAAGTTGTCATGTCGTCTTATATAGCGATTTCCTACTATTGTTGTGTTATTCTGAATGTGCTTCGGGGCAGTAACGAAATGTCCTAATTAATAGCTGACACAGTTCACTAACCTGCAGATACCATTACCCTTCTGGCTTCTTGTTCAAGTGAGCACGCATTTCGTACGCATTGCGCAAGAGCACAGCGCTTGTATAGTGCTGACACCAACTGACGCAAATTGAAGAACGGGAATCCTGCGCAAAACTTTTGCATTCTATTTGAGCAGAAGGTGAGAGCGGTGCGACGAACAACTTAGCACGACGAGGTCAGACGTATCTTACAAAGCCAGAGCCTCAGTCCCGAAATGCCGCTGTCTTCGTGAAACGGGATCATGTAACATCAGCAGTACAAGTCATGTAAACACGAATAGAAGAACGTCTCCTTCTTTCTTCGTGTTATTGATTGCTGTATCAGACAAGGTTTGGGATTCGGCTAGTATCTTCAACAAGCAGAGCAGGACCAGACAACGGACAAAGACTTCCTTGCCAGTTGTCCTGCCACAGCGTGACGAATTTCGGCCGATAGAAGTATGGCCTTTTGAAGAGTCTCCGTGCCTGTTGCAGGTGGTGACGGTGTACATATCCTGGCCTGGGTGCCCGAGAACACGTACACGACGCCAGAAGGGATATGCTTTGGCTGGAGTGACTGCCTGCATCCCAGAGTAAGGGGGTGTTTCGAAACGACGCCCGTGTTTAAGAGTGAATTTACTGTTGCTCATCGAGTTCGCCATTTCGTGGCTTGTTTAGTTCAAGTTCCGGACGCCATCTCAGGAGTCTCAAATGTCTTATGCGCGAACGACGAGAAAGTGTTTTAATAGTGCTAAACGACAGGGTGACAAATGAGGTGATCTGCTGTATCAAAAACAATACGAGAAGATGGGACTGAAAATGGGTGTTCTGCGGCGCATGAAACAATCTGGATTAATTCTGAGTGAGTGGATGTGAGTGAGAAAGTGACGTACATATAGAATGATTCAGTGAAATAGTTAGTGAGCTAGCAATAGTGTAAGCTATACACCCATTCTCGCCGTATTTTAGGCTTGGTAAAAAAAAAAGAATTGTTTCACTGCAAAGGCGAAGCAATCAAGGCAGCAGCACCAAATTTTAATGTTATTCGAACTAAAGCAGGCGACTCTCTCGGATCTTATCTCGCGTAACTCTACAAGTTGGCGTAAGACAATAGATAGTTTTAGAACAGCGTACGCAAAGCTTGCGAACGTTGTGGGTCTATATCGTGGACACTTGTTCTCAACGCTAGTTCGAAAGAGGTTAGCGTACGACGCATGTGCAACGCAAACGCAAAGCTTTGCGTTTGCGGCTTTTGCGCAGTCTCTTCGCGTTGAGAAAACAGGGCGCTACATATAGTAGAATATACGAGTCATTCGCTGATGCCTGTCGAGAATTCCAGCGCGCCGACGAACGCAACCACACTTTTATAACCAAAGTTGCTGTTGGAGCGACGCAGCCCCATTCACCTGGCGTCCCTTCATGCTCCGTCAAGACGAGCAGAACGCCTCCTTTGTGTTTGACAAGCAATCGACGGGAGGCGTCACTGGTGGGCGCTGTTATCGCATGCGCCCTTCGTGCGACGGAGAATAGCCGGCTCGTTTCATTTCTGCTTCAGACGCGTTCGTTGTCAGTGTTCGCGTGCTCGCCGGTATAACGTGCGATTCGCGGGGCTATGTTATCGATTTGGACTTTATATACGCAACACGAAGGTGGCGGTGGTGGCGAAAACTCATTGATGGTGTTCTTATCGTCGCTACCCCAATAAACGTCACGGCAGGTAAGTTATTCAGACGTCTGTTACCGTGATTGCGCTTGAGAGAAGAAGTGGAGAGAAGTACGAAAGGAGTGGGAAATGATTCATACCTTGCATGGAACAACACATCTATTCGACGAGAGACCCCCCCCCCCCTCCTTCCCTCGCATACTGACACCGTATTATCGATTTCTCTTAAGTTTAACTATATTGTTAGCAACAGCCTGCTGTGTTATTTTCGCATCCAGAACACCTTTCTCGGATGTCCTCAATAGCATTTGTCTTGCCTAATATGACTACCTCATAAGCTTTGTGCCCAATATTGTAATGCTTTTTTTGTTTTTATTTTTAATGTGAATGGCTTTCGCTGTTAAAAATCAGACACTTGCTATCACTACGTGTTTTGCATTCGGGCCACACCTGAATGCATTGGAACGTTCTTGACTTTGTGAACAGTCAAGTGCATGCATTACGCCTGCGATAAAGTAAACTGTCACCTTGCTATAAGGCTGGAATGTACAATTAAACGCGTATAAAAGCTTTGATATTTCTTGGACAGACCGACCACTGTGCTGGCCGATACCATTGTACTGCAGGTTATCCTTCTGGGCACAAGTTCACCCAAAATAGAGTTTTTTTTTTTTTTTTTACAGGCTTGAATTTCGCGTGTTTAGCCTTCATAACCACATGACAAGAGGTAGTTTTGCGAAATATCTGCGTTTGTATATACAGATCTGTCATTTGAGAAACAAATCGGGGTCCGGCAAACGGGTCCGGCAACGGTTTCTTGTTTTGTACTTAGTGAAAAAACAACGTTTTTTTTTTTTATTTCTCGCTTGCAGGGATCCGTTCAGGCTGAACGTGCGACGGCAGCTACTCTTATACAATATGCGAGACGCCAGGTATACTTACGATACTATTAACAAGTGCCGCCTCTTGAAGCTAAATCATTGTTAATAAAACTCGCAGTAACCCTTGTGCACTCAATCACACCCTAGAAAGTGTATGTGTTACTCTCCCTAGAGACACGTTGACTCTCTTTCGGGTGTAACACTCCTTCAAGAGGGTACAATAACCTCCGAAGAGAGTTGATTTGTGCCTTTAAACTTTAAAGAGAGTCATATACGTAACAATTCAGGACTCACAAAAAAGTATCAAAGTATCATGGGCATCTGTTCATTTTCTTGGCGTGGGAGACGACACGATGGCAAAACCCTTTTTCTTCCCTTTCTTCAGTTGGATCTATACTGAACACAAAAACTCCCCATTGGTGGCATCAGCACAAGTAATACAAAAAAATGATCACGAGATGTCGTCACCGCATGACGTTACCATGACGTCGCAGATTTTCAAAACTTACGATTTCATCATTACTCATCAGAATAGATGATTGGGCCAGTTGGCGGTTCATAATCTAGGTATACGGCTCTCGTTCCCGTGTGCTTGTCGTCCTTGTTTGTTTGTTTTCTTTCGCTCAGTTTTCCTATGTTATTATGACATCATAATGACGTCATTATGACATCACCAATACGTCATCATATCGTCTCTCATGGTATTTTCGGGAAAACGCACCGGTGTGCACCTACCGTCTTCGGTAACCATGCAGGGCGCACCCTGTTGGGGCACATGTTTTTTATGTTTTTGTTGCTTCGAGGTGCTCCGAAAAAATATGCGGAGTGACGCTGTGCAATCCCAGCATGCTTTGCGTGCCGCGCGCGTAGCAGAAGATCAGCAGACGACGCGCAACGGCTGGTATTCAATTCGCCCCTCCACAAAACCGGGAAGTTCTGCCCCTTTTTGGTTTTGGGGAAATTCTAGACTGCTCCGCGACTGCTCCGGGACACAATTCCCAAAAATGCTGTCAGTCAAAAGGGAACCGATCACGGAGGCAATGCAAAATTCCCTTGGGTGCAGAAAGATTTTGGAGGTGGGCGGGGCAAGATCAACGCATGAATAGAAAAGAAAATAAGATGATGTGTTTCGCCTTTGTGTCATCTTACGTGAATGCATAAGATACCCTGTGATTTGTTTAATTATTTTTTACGCAAACAAATTGTGAGTCCCTCTTTGCCGTCACTCCGGGGTTTCCTTGCTACGTAGGCGGACGTCTACACGAACGACACGGTGGCGATGATGTCGGGCTGCGACCTGTGCTTCGCTGACGGCGACGAGAGGTTTCCGAGGCAGGACGCCATCTTGGCAAAAGCCAACCGGATGTCCGCCACTCAGCGGACGCGGCCACGAGTCCATGTGGTGCACTCGACCCCCGCCTGCTACGTGGAGGTAGGGTGTTAGTCTAGACCTCGGTGGTGTTAGTCTAGGGTGTTAGTCTAGACCTTACTAGTTAGTCTCGGATCTCGGGGAGGCTTCGTTCTTAGGCACTCTTATTTATTTACTTCATTTATTTCATTTACAGTATACTGCGGTCACAAAGGACCATGCAGGTGGTAAAATGTACAGTTTCAAATTTACAAGCACAAATGGAGCCGTAAGGCACACAAGCTCACAGAAAAGGGGAACAAAGCAATCTTACGGCATATCTAGAAGTATTACCAGCGCAGCCTGTCAAAAAAAATAATACAGTGCTTAGGAAAGTGACGCACACTATAAGAAGTATAAAAGTAAACAAAAAAAAAGAACTCTTCCCGGAATACGTCAGGTGCGTAAATGCAGCATTTGCAAACAATGAAGTAACACTGCATCAATAAAACACGTAGTGAAAAAAACGACGAAATGCAAAAGTGAAAGCGATGAACATTCACTGGTTTACTTTATTTCCAAATCAATAAGTAGCGCACTTCCAAATACACTCGCAGATTCTAAAGAAACAATATTTTCGGTCTAGTGGCTAAGGTACTCGGCTGCTGACCCGCAGTGCGCGGGTTCGAATCCCGGCTGCGGCGGCTGCATTTCCGATGGAGGCGGAAATGTTGTAGGCCCATGTGCTCAAATTTGGGTGCACGTTAAAGAACCCCAGGTGGTCTAAATTTCCGGAGCCCTCCACTACGGCGTCTCTCATAATCATATGGTGGTTTTGGGACGTTAAACCCCACATACCAACCAAAACAATATTTTCAGGCTGCGAACTCCAATCAGAAATGGTTCGTGGAAAAAAAAAAGAGTACGTTCAGCGTCCGCAGCGTTGCGGTTTTTAGGTGCCTTACTCAACCACGAGATATCCAGGCTGGACACGGCCCTGCTGCAGTGCTTGTCAAAGTAACAATACTGATTGTTGGCCTAGTTGGTACTTGCTTACTGACATGCTTCTGCCGCAAATGACGCACACACAAAGTAAAGAAACACTCAACGACAAGCACAAGCGGGTCGTGCTTGTCGTTGAGTGTTTCTTTACTTTGTGTGTGTGTGTGTTATTTGAGGCAAAAGCATGTTCGTAAGCTTGTCAAAGTTTCCGGCAATGGTGGCACACGTCTGCACCTGGACGTGTCCCCAAATATGGGGATTCGGAGCTTCTATTATATTTTGAAGTATCCGAAAAGAACCCTTCGCTTGGAAAAAGGAACTGGATATGGGCGCGCAGCATCCAACAAGGAGTAAGGATTTCACGAACAGTCGTTTGTTGTTGTCGAACGGTAATCGTAATGTTTACTTCCTTGCTGTAGCTGCTGCAAAAGTGAGCGCGACACTCGTGTGTGCAAAAGCTCCAACACCTTATTTCGTTCAGCAAAGCAAATGACATCAAGACGTGCACCTACCGTCGTGCCTAAGTGGGTTTGACCCAATAAATTACGGCGTGAGCATAGTTTTGATTTTCAATAAATATGAAGTGAAAATGCCTTGACAAGCCCAGTAGCATTAAAGTTGTCTATGTTGGCTTTTTGAACGCAGTCTTTGTTAACTAAAAACCTTTGAAAAATTCGTGTTCGAAGGTTAACGCGGGTATACATCTTTGTAGTGACAGATTCCGTTGATCTGGCCTGTATTTAGTGCGACGTTGTGAACATGGCTCTAAAGGTCACTCAGTAAAGTCGTTTTTTTTTTTTGTGTTATGCCTCTCTTTACATTCAATTTGAACATGGCACGAAGGCCTTGCATTCGGTGCATCGGAGTTGGCCTCGCTTTGCTGGAGACCTGATGCCTTACACCGACCGTCCTGGCCGTACCTGGACGGGCTTCTACTCGACCAGGCCGAATTTGAAGATGATGGTGCGATACGCAAACGGGTTTCTCCAGGCAAGTCCGCTGCTTTCAGCTGTCGTCATTGACAATTTTCTCGGTTTACGAAAGGGCACGAAGAAAGAAAAGGTAGTCCATTGTTGTCACCTGTATTTGTAGGCTGACTACGAAAGTTCACGATGGATGCGATGTGGGCTTGGACGTAGCGATTCGGCAGTATAGGTTTCCTTGTAGCACAAGTGAAACACAGGACATGCGTAGACACAAGTGGACACACAATGTGTTTATGTGTGCTTGCAGTTGACCTGTATTTGATTAGCTCTACAGAACAACCTACTGAAGGTAACTATAAAATCTTTTTGGACGTAGGTCATTCTGCAACACCAGATGGAAGCGTATACTCCATACACGAAGCATTATTGGAACAACATAGTTTAATGAAAGAACTTCTGTGTGACACACACACAAAACGAATCCCATTAAGTCTCGTAAAATAAAATAGGCTCATTGGGAGATACTTGTCGTATTTACGCAACTGTATCTATTTTCTACTTATTATGAAAAGGAGAAGCTAAGTGTTTTAAGAACTGTAACAACGCCACCGCGAACCAAGATCTAGCCTTGCCTGTCTTACAAATATAGTGACCGAAGTTCTTTGGTGATAATAATCATAAATTAATTCAGCAGCCTTGTTCGGGCAGCCATTCATTTTCGTCGATGTCTTCTTTCTTCACAAAGTACGCAGCAAGTTTGGCGCAAATAATTTTGTTATTTTTGGCATTTATCATTTGTTCCGAGCAGGCGAGCAAGCAGTTGTCACTTCACGGGGCAGAAGGCGCTACAGCTCGAGTCACTCAACTGGGTAAGCACTGCACAATCGTATATTTCAGTTCTTTCGTCATCCTATTGCACAGACTGTGGGCGTGTGTTCAACAGGTTGCTGTAAGAGCATCCTGATGTCACGAGGTTTCACGCAGAAAAAAAAAGAACTCCTTGAGTCTTCATACATCCGCCGAAGACGACTCGAAGGCAAAAGGCATCTGGCGTGACAATTTTCCTCGACAATTATTTCTCAGGAAGGAAGGAAAATAGGAGGAAAAGAACGGCAGGGAGGTCAACCAGCCTATAGGCAGCCGGTTTGCTACCCTGCGCATGGGAGGGGGATGGGGGATATGAAAGATAGAGAGCAGAGAGGGAAGAGAGATAAACACAGCACATTCGGCAGCACACGCGCGCACACTCAGTCGTGGTCTAGTCTTGTCTTTTGCGGTGTGTAACATTGCTGTTAGAGCCGCTTGTTCAAGTCCGTGTCACGTAGGAATTTCAACAGAAATTTTGTCGCCTTCTGTTGCAACGTCTTCTCTCGGGCACTTGACAGAATAGTGTCCACAGACATTTGGCTGTTGTTGATGCGCGCGAGAACGGACACCAGTGACTGTCTCTAGATGTCATAAAACGGACAGTCGCACAGGATTTGGTGTAGCGTCTCTCCGCAATGACAGCCATCACAGAGAGCTCAGGAACGCTTCTTTCATATATTAGAGGCAAAGCACATTTTAGTCTCGGCTTGTCGGCGTGTCATGACGTCTTCACTGTCCCTCATAAATGGGTATGCGCCACGAAAATTGGTTAAATGTCACTACTCACCAGCTGTCCACTCCATACTATACATACGCGTAATAGGAGTTGAAGGTTCGTCACCGTTACTGCTTACACATTGTTTGGCTCAGCAGTGGTGTCACAATCCCCGATAAAAAGTTTCGAGGCGATCAAGTTTCTTATCTAAACCAGAGACACAAGCGTGAATATCAACGGCAAATTTATCTATTGGAAACACCACTTATTCAAACTTATCTGCAAAGTGATGGTGGATTAGTGGACCAGTGGCGATTAGAACAGTAAAGAGTAAAGATTTCGCCTAGGGAAACGCGGGCACACCCTGCATGTTCCACCCTTCCCCGGGTTCGGCGTTTTTACAGATGGAATACCCCCCTCTACATGCTCCTTCACCACATTTTGTTTTAATCATGGGAATGCCGTAAAGACAAAGTGAACGTGCAGCTCGCGTGCTCGCGTGATTCCTTTCAATTGCTTTAATTCCCTCACGCTGGCTTTTCATTTAGAGTCACATTCAAATGAAACATACAAATGAGGCCTTATAGCCTGAATAATGCCACGTTTATGATGAAGTATTCATGATTACCTCGCTCTCAATTGCTGCAACTAATTTATTTGTTGTGCTTCGTATCGACTGAGTGTCTAATGGTGTATTTAGACTTCACTAAAACATGAGCTTGTACTATTGGAAGACCTCACTGATAAGTTCCGCAGTTGACTCCGCAGTTCCGCAGTTGACTGGTGTCAGAGCCTATATACTGCCATCAAAGCGTACTTACGCGAGACAGAGAAAGAGGATGCTGAACGTTTAGATTTTGCGTCGCGTGTCACTGCGTGACGAATATGAGAACAGCGTCATCACGCCCATATATGGGCATCCGATCTCCGGTGCAGGCGAGGCGGTGGCCACACTACAGCACCACGATGGCATCACGTGAGTGGTAAACCTTTCCGCAAACTTCTGTTCTTTCTCGGCTCACGTTGGTTTTCTCTGCTCGGAAACACTTGGTGGTGCGTTCTCCGCACAGGGGCACTAGCACGGACGATGTGGCCCACGACTACGCCCTCATGCTCTACAAGGGCATCAAGGAGTGTGAGGTAAGGCATTACTATCTTTTTGCTGATGTAACGTTAGCCGGATTCTTGAAAGGTGTGGACGCACCTAAACTCATGATATCAAGACCACGTGATATTCATACACATGTTGAAGCTGTGGGCTTGAAATGCGAATGTGTAAATGTACTCGTTGTGCCTAAAAGCCATCAGCTTACAGTCATTACATCTTATGCCGAGGACTTACTGCGTAATACATTAACTTTTAGTGAGCTCAGTGGATCGACGGAAGCAACCGAAGAATCTGCTGGTGGGCTAGTTGGCACATGTATTAAATATGTGTAGCGTACCTAAGAAGAAAGATGAAGCCATAACGATACATTGCTGCAGCACGAATGCAATAAGCCTGTTCGCTTTGAATGTCTCGGTAACTACGGCAGGCAATCTCTTTCGTTCCACTAGGCCCACCAAGGAGTCTATGCTTGCGGCCATACTTTGCTACATAGCTTTACTTACGAACCAGCTATTGCACGCACTGTTTCTGACGGAAGTATAACAAGTATTTTTCTTTCTTTTCAGTTTCTTTATATTTAGGTAAGAATCATTGCAATGTCATTAAAAAAATCCTGAGTAATATCCCTCGTGCTTTCCTTTACTTATTGGTCCATCGGTTTCATTAGTTACGTACAATACCTGAAAACGAGCTCTTTGGAGCTTCGTGCTTAGTTTCGTACATTCGTAGCGAGGGCTTTGTCTCTGCAGTCTTGACGCCTTAGATAACATCTGAGGGTTTATTGGTCAGCCGCCACCTCGTGTGAAGGTCACGTGCCCCATGATGCCATGTGCTAAATTGTCTTCCACACTGGCCACTATAGGACTACGGGTGGCGCTGACTGACACATCCAGGTGCTAAGCTCACAAAAACCCTAACAAATACCCTACAAAAAAAAAGTGGAAACGGGAGCACCTTCCATAGTAGCTCATATGCTAGAGCATCAGACGCATTATTCGAAGGTTGCGAGTTCGGATCTCACCGACTGAAAATGTGATTTTCTTTTCTCAATTCAATTCCTTTCAATAGTCCGCCTCGGCGGAGCAGTGGCTATGGGCTGCTTGGCTGCTGATCCGAAGGTCGCTGGTTCGATCCCGGCCGTACGTCGTGGTCGCATTTCGATGGAGGCGAAACGGCAGAGGCCAGTGTACTGTGCGATGTCAGTGCACATTAAAGGAACGCCAGGTGGTCGAAATTGCCGGAGTCCTCCACTATATACAGCGTCTTTCATAATCATATCGTGGGTTTCGGACGTAAACCACATATATTATTATTGTTTCCTTTCAGTTTAGGTGAGAATAATTACGACGCCATTAAAAAGCCACAAATAATTTCCCATAAGATTTTGTTGGCTTAACTGCTTGTTGGTTTCATTAGTTGCGCATAATACCGAAAACGAGCCCCTTACTTTCGTAAGAAGTAATAGAGTAATTTTCAGATATGGCAGGTCTTCTGCAGATAACTCCGTACCGTAAACATCGTCGGGCGTGCCTGTACAGTTTCTTTTGTGGATTCTAATGCAGCTATTTACTCTTTACACAAGGTTAGTTTAACTGTAGTGGTCTGATGTTGGTTACATTGTTCAAGTTGGTATTCTTTCTTTGCGACAAGCCATTGCAAAGTGTATGTCTATCATCAAGTGCACCACATACGCCACGCACCTTTGGCTAACGTATGTGTTTAACAAACACGTATGTAACAAACACCAACCTTATTAACGACCAAAGATTATCAGAAACAGATAGATAGATAGATAGATAGATAGATAGATAGATAGATAGATAGATAGATAGATAGATAGATAGATAGATAGATAGATAGATAGATAGATAGATAGATAGATAGATAGATAGATAGATAGATAGATAGATAGATAGATAGATAGATAGATAGATAGATAGATAGATAGATAGATAGATAGATAGATAGATAGATAGATAGATAGATAGATAGATAGATAGATAGATAGATAGATAGATATGTGGGGTATAACGTCCCAAAACCACCATATGATTATGAGAGACGCCACAGTGGAGGGCTTCGGAAATTTCGACCACCTGGAACTCTTTAACGCACACCCAAATCTGAGTACACGGGCCTACAGCATTTCCGCCTCCACCAGAAACGCAGCCGCCGCAGCCGGGATTCGATCCCGCTACCTGCGGGTCAGCAGCCGAGTACCTTAGCCACTAGACCACCGCGGCGGGGCTATCAGACATGGAAGTAAAGATGAAGCATTGCCTCTGAAATGTAACACATGTGGTGACGGTCGTCAGTGAATTTGCGGAAGCACTTCTCACCTCATTTATTATTCGCGTACGCACTGCATTCCTAATCAGACAATGGCAGATATTTGGATTACTTCATTTAAGTTGTAGATTCTGTCAGAAAGGTCCATCAGGTAAACACCATGCGAGCAGCATCACTTCCGTTATATGTGACGTCAAGCTTGTGAAAAGAAGGCATTGCCGTCTGGTGTTAACTTTTCATTGAGGAAGAAAAACATTGTTTACCGTTGACAGGACAAGGCTAAATTCAACACAATCGTGGTGGTCACTATAATTATGTGAAAAACCCGAAAGTTACGCATCTTTATTCTACGCAATCATCGGCGGGCGTGTGTTCTATTCGGTGCAGTTGGTGATTGCCAGTGGCCTGGTCTCCATGATGAATCCTGGCGTTCCCTCATCAATGGACGTAGCAAAGCAGATGGGTTTCTGTCACCTCCTCAACCAGAGCACATGCCCCTTCACTGAGAACGAACGAGAGGTGTTTATGTTATCATACGAGCACGAACTGGCATGTCAGCTGACATTGTCATCATCATTATTATCATCATCATCGTCATCGCCATCATCATCATCATCATCATCATCATCATCAGCCTGACTATTCCCACTGCAGGACAAACGCCTCTCAGGCTTCGCCGATCAGCCCTGTTCTGTGCTTACTGCTGCCATGTTATACCCACAAACTTCTTAATCTCATCTGTCCACCTAACTCTCTGTCTACCCCTCGCGCGGTTTACTTCCCTTGGAATTCAGTCAGTTACCCTCAATGACCCACGGTTATCCTTCATTTCTCTTGGAATTCAGTGAGTTACCCTCAATGACCCACGGTTATGCTGCTTACACGCTTACGGTCCCTGTTCATGTACATTTCTTTTTGTTCATTTCAACTATGATGCCATTAACACCTATTTGTTCCCTAACCGACTCTGTTCTCTTCCTGTCTCTTAAAGTTAGACCAATCGGTTTCCTTTGCGTAGTTCGCTGCACCGTCCTCAATTTAAGTTGAACTCTCTTTGTAAGGCTCCAGTTTTTTTCTCCGTATAGGTAACAACCGGCAAAACCTCTTGACGGGTAGGTGTAAACTACCCTCCATGATTTCAAAATGCTTGCCGAATACGCTCCACCTTATTCTTATTCCTCTGTAGACTGCCCAGAAAGCCACAGGAGCCTTCCTTCTACAATTCTTGAAAGAAACAACACTGAGCCTGTAAAACCCAGCACTGGGTGTGTTGTGTGCAATGTCCATCTCCCTCTCCCTTTTACTTGATTACTTCCTTCTACACACGTGTAGGGTGGCAAACTGGACGTAGTCTAGTTAACCTCCCTACCTTTCTTACATGTATTTTCTCTCTCTTTCTCAGTAGGCGTAGTTAAGAAACTTCTAAACCACTCCGACTTCCAAGGCGAGAGTGGTTTTTTCTCGCCTTCACTACCCTTCCCACGGGCGATATCTCCTCCTCGCCTCTTATTTCTTCATCAAACACGTGGGCAATGTCAGCACTAAGCGTCAGGCCTATCTGGATTTGGCGCTTTTCGGCTACACGCTACCGTCTCCACTTGCGCCATCGCAAACACACAAAACGATTGAAATTAGTTTATCGCGCTCGATATTCGTGTGAGACGAGGCAGAGCGGGCTTGCGACTGCATATAATAGATGGCAATTCACGAGCGATATGCTTCGCAAATGAACCAAACGAAAGTCTACTTACTCGCGACGCCACGTGAACAGACTGCTCGCGTCTCGAACTGTGCCCGAAAACAAACAGGATACATCTGGAGGACGTAACAGTCGCATTCTTTGTATTTTTAGATGTTGTTAATGAACTTTTTAAGATATAGCCCATATGGATAGGAAAACAACCACTCTTACAGTCAGGGGAAGCAACAGTGGCTGTAGTCTTAATAACAAGAACGGAATGTTAGAATAAATAACACGTGACTACGCAGTCTGACGAGAATAGAGAACGATTTAGCAAAGTGTTACAATTCTATTATGTATCTCCACTAACTGAGCCATTTCGAAAGTATGGTTTTATCTTCCCTGACGTACTGCATGATGAAAGCCGTAAACACAGGTTGTGAGCTGGAGCCGATGTTTCGACAAGCAGACATGTCTTCCCCCAACGCTATAGAACTGATTTACTTTATTATAGCGTGTAGATGCTTCGTACTCTCCCCTCCAATTCGAACGAAAGTGGGGAAGAGGGCGACTGTGGATGTGGGGGACGTTCATTTGGTTGTCGACAGTTTTCCGTGCTGGTGTACAACCCGGCGAGCGTCCCAGTTTCGTACCACGTACGGCTTCCAATTAACGGCAGCGACGAACGAACCATCAGCGTCGTGGGACCCGCGGGAGCCAAGGTCGAGTCGCAGGTACGTGTTCTGTGTATTAAATGACGTAAAAGTTGGCCGTTTTGCATAGACGCCACGTGCGTGTGTACTTTTCAATGTGTCGATGCATGTGGTCCGAACTCGAGAGGCAGACTGGCATTAGTAGGAGGAGGAGCTTTGCTACGTGAAAGCATAACCTTGCATCGATGTTTACAAACTGGACAGCTCGATTTATAATAAAAATGAAATTTGGACGAGTTGATATATCATGAATCCCTACCCCAATACACAGAAACAGACAACCACAACGATCAATCGACCGATCAGATTGACCGTTTAAATTAAAACTTCATTGCATGCTGGATGGTTCATGCTAACCTTTCGACGTGCTGCGCAAGCAGAAAACAAAAACAACACAGGAACACAGAACAGAGTGCAGCCTCTACCAACATTTTTTTTTGTGTGTGTGTGGTTTCTGTTCTTTCGTTCTGCTTGCGCAACACGTCACAACTTCAGCCTAAATTGACGCTGATACAATGCAATATGCAAAAAAACGTAATTAAAAGGACAAAGCGATTGTTTGTGTTACTTAATAATTTCTCCGTGATTTGTTCCAAACCACCGCGGCTAGGTCTGTCTTTCTGCTTCACACTGCAGGTAGTTCCATCGGCTCCACACCGCTTTGAAGCACCGGAAGCCCTAGGCAACAATACATCATCACTGGTGTTTCAAGTGACGGTGGAGCCACTGGGCGCCAGCCTGTACCACGTTAAACGCGAACCACCCGCTTCCCAAGTGGTCCCGGACTTCCTAAAACTCGACGAGCCAGCCAGCTTCATTGAGAACGAGGTAGGCCTAGTGAATAGACGAACCATTGGGCTGTTTGCTGGAGACATTGGTTCTTCAGAAATCTGAAGCAGATTAGGGACACGGAAAGATGCTGTACACAAGAATGACAAAAAGTGCTACGAGCGTCCCCTAGCGGGCTTCTGTTATGTTCCTCCTAAGCTGAGGGTCGATCCCGGTACCACCACTCATACGCAGCCTGCTGTTTGCAGCTGGGCGATGTCTCCATGAAGACGTCAACCAGCCATTTAAATTAACCAGAAGGCTTGCCTGCACTAAAAGGGTTTCGTTAACATATCCCAGAGTGCTTAACGCAGCAACAATGATTAACCATATGAGATCTAGAAAATTAGGCAAAGGTGTCATCCTAAACTGTATGGCTATGGTTCTATTCTCTGCCCTGTGTTCGTGCTCTGCAGTTTTTTTTGCTCTTTCTCCGAAGACCTGCCAATGTCTGAAGGCTTCCCTGCTCATGACACAGAGATTCCGCGTCGTCGTGGACCCGGAGACTGGCCTGGTGTCCAGGATCGTGCTCTTGAGGCGTGAGACGACAGTCCATCTTCGGCAGACGTTCGGTGCCTACATGTTCGAGGTCAAGGCACCGGGAAACATGAGTCCGCCGGGCCACTACACGTTCAGCGCCTACCGCGAGGCGGAGGACTTGGGGGACCACGTCACCTACCGGATCGTTAAGGTCAGCGGAACGACTTGGACTCGTGTCACTGCATCGAGAATGTTACTCGCGTCTTTCTTTGAGAACGACGTCTCGCTATGCCACCTCCTCCCCATATTCGCATGCAACGGGGTGGGATGAGTGCGATGCCCGGTTTTTAGCCGAAATAAACGGCCGATTAAACAAACGATGTTAATAAGCAAAATATCAAAAAATAGTTACAGAATAGAGAAAACTCAGTGAATCATGGGAAATTCAACTTGAGTCAATGTCTCAAAGTGATCAAAAAACAGCATTATCCTCATTCGGTCCCAATGCACTGGTTGAATTCTTGAAAATAAGTTAACTTCCTTATTTTACGTAGCACGGTTAATTGATATATCAGAAAACAAGTACTGCAACATCTGTATATTTTAGTTAATTAATCAACTATACGAAAAAATGTGGGATCCGTCAGCTTTGCCTTTAAGAGTTGAACGTAACAGCGATATCCTGTTCCTCTAGTGCGTACTTCAAACACTTAGCGCATGAAATCTTTTCTAACTTGCTATGCACCCATTACGTGGCCTTAAGGGAATAGGCGCAGTAACCTGAGTGCCTTTTGTAGTGGGTTGCCGGCTTTAAACCATGAAGTCATTATGATAATCAAATGTTCTGACGTACGATGGCAACGTACGCTTGTGCTAGGCATTATTACTGCGATATGTCAAGTTGTATTGTAAAGCATGCATGCAGGATGTGTGTGTTTTTAAAGCGTGAAAGTTGCTTTCACTGCATTTCCCGAGGAATTTATTTTCGCTGTATTCACAAGCAGAAGCCTGGCTGTGTGATACAACACCCGCTTGCCACGTAAACGAGCCGCTTTCAATCCCTTCTCAGACCAGAAACTTATTATTTATCTTATTTGCATCTTGCCCGATTTTTCGATCACGTGCGAGATGATGGTTTTTCGATTACAATCAACGACACCGGCGCCGGCATTTGCGCGAAACGAGCTCTTTAACGCTATTAGGTTAATAATCATCACGTGATCAATGTAGCGAAGATTTGGTTACTTCCCGTGTGAATTTGAAAGGCTCAGGTGAGGACCACCGCACACACACACAACACAACAGCATAGGTCATAAATAGTTCGGTTCGGTGCTTGCTGCGTCTGAGTGTTGAAAAAAAAATGAGGAAGATATTGTCACAAGGCTGTGACGTTGAACAAGGCAACAGCCAGCAGGCTCAATACTTGCACTTTTCATTTGGGCGATCCTGTGCCTGGAAACTGAAAAGACGACGTACAAGCGATTCACACTGCAAGTTGGTGGTGGCTGATGGTGACGAATTTTGAATATATTCCTTTTTTTATGAATGAGAATGCGAGCGTCGAAAGCCCTGAAAAAGAAACATGTCGTGGTGCATGCATAAGAATTCATTGAATATATGGTTAATACCACTACCACGCAGAGTAGCAAGTCAGTGATTTGCATATAATGGCTGATTTCGCGGCTTTTCAATAAAAATAAATTTCGCTCTCTCTCTTAATACCACTACCTTAAAACAGTGATTTTGGTTTCTATATCAAGAGGATGACTTCATACTGACGTGTCAGCACAAGTTTGACATCACGGGAATACTGCAACACGCTTCATACTATAGCAACAGCTGCCTGTTTGCTGTCAGCCTCACGCGGTTCACGTAAATAACAATGGGAGAATTATCGTCCAGAGACTATGACAGTAATTTGTATGATTTAGGTTACATGCAGGAATTCAGGCCGCCAATTTCGCAAACCCAGTGAACAGTGTTGAATTGTGACAATGTTCATTGTAGTGGGGCTGGCTTGCGGATGCTGGATGGCGAACTTTAAAATCAAATTAAAATATTTTGTACGCGTTGTCTGGCTCCGGTTTTAAGGAGCGATGGCAGTTCACACCATAAAAACGGAAGATACCCCTTTTGGGGTACTTAAAAATTGTGTCAGTACTCATTTATGTGCGTATAGTTACCATCTGGGCAAAAATTTTCAGATCAGGTGCGTAATCTGGTGGGACTGTTTGTTGTCACTGTAGGGTCCCGTGGTGCAAGAGATCCACCAAATATTCAACGGCTTCATATCGCAAGTCATTGCTCTTCACAAGGACAGCCCGTACATCGAGTTCACCTGGACTGTGGGGCCGCTTACTAATCTGTAAGACGCTAAATGCAAATTACAGCATTGATGTTTGAGTGAGTCGCAACATTGATGCTTGTTGAAGTTTCAATAACTTCGCGAACTGTAAACGAATGTCAGCTCGTAAATTTGCTTACGAGGGATTCTCTACTAATTTCTTTTGTTTTCTTTTAGATTGAAGCCTTCCGTTGTACAAAGCAGTACGGGCTGTGACGTGGTCAGTCGCTTCGACGCCGACCTCAACAGTGAAGGATTTTACACTGACGGCAACGGCTGGCGGAACATGCGCAGAACGTGAGTAGCCAATTCTAATAAAGGAAAATATGCTTGACAGTGACCGCAGTGTGGCTGTCTGGGCTAGTTGCTACAGCATATACTTGTCAAGCAAGACTTCTTTTTTTTTTCCTGTGGAATGTTTGAAGAAAATGGGAGGGACAAGATAGCACTCGGTTTTATCGTGTCCTCTCTTCTCTGCCAGCAATCTGCGTCCTAAACAAAAAAAAAGATTTTTTTTTTTGCTTCAAGTGTGCCACGATGACAACTACAGTACCACTATCAACCAATAAGAAAATTATTACTCACTAAATAATGTAT
Source organism: Rhipicephalus microplus (assembly GCF_043290135.1). Classification (NCBI taxonomy): domain Eukaryota; kingdom Metazoa; phylum Arthropoda; class Arachnida; order Ixodida; family Ixodidae; genus Rhipicephalus; species Rhipicephalus microplus. Next base: position 12,843,695 of record NC_134708.1, on the reverse strand, counting down.
TGGTTGTATAATTATTTACGTCGCTCAAGAACACTACCATTTACTGACAGACTTCTCACTCGTACATGTTTAGGTTGAAGTTACACCATCTGGTTTTTTTTTAGTTTTACTTGAGTTCATGCAGAGATAATTAGACAGAACACAGCTATTACTCTTTATTATCTTTTTGCTCAGCAAGGCAAGATGATGACTACTTTACGACTGCCTAGTTAAATACCCGCGCTTTTTCGTGTTTTCTCGCACATCATTGCAACAACCGTGGGAGAGATTCCAACACATGACTTAGAGCATGGCATCGACAACAGAGCTACCACTGAACTGCCATGACAGATGAAGGGGCGACATAATCGGGTCATCGCATTGCTTCTACAGTCTAAGGCATTTGTGATGAATGCGTGTTTTATAGCCTCTAATTACTCTTACTTTTTTTTAACGAAAGTACAAGAGAGCGACCTCTGCTCGAATGGGTCAAAACGACACTAACACAAAGTCATACGTACGACCATTTACGTTCAGACATTTTGCTATATTATGTTCGGAACAAATTAACAACTGACTAAAGCTGGTACATTTGCAATTGCATTACTGGTTTACGCATAGTCATGAGGCTACACAATACCTCTAAAAAATTAACAGTATCTTACGGACTGACAGACGGACGGACGGACAATTCAGGGTTTACCAATGAAATCCTCCGAAGCGTCGCCCCACTCATCATCATTCACTTCGTGGATATGCTGCGATTTTTTTTTTCGTTCACGGTTTTTGTTTTCTTTTGTTATTTACTAGCCCAGTATTTCTATCTGTATCGAACGCTATCCTATATATCTACCGGCATGGTCGACGCGGGCTGTTTCTCTCTTAATAAGAACAGAAATGTCTCGAATAAAAATTCATGCTCATGGCATAAAAAATGTATATTATTTTTCAAAACGTGAGAAAGACATTGCTAATAGCTATGAGGCAGATATCGTTAACATCGTGAAATACTAGACTGCGAAAAATTGTCATTCAAGTCCTGATGATTCATTGCAAAACAATTTACTGAGTCATCAGTGCACACACGAAAGAACCTCCGGAAAAGAAAAGTGACCAGTTTACTTACTCACAAAAACGAAACAGTTCAGTGACTTCACTGCCACATGTCATGTTTTATTGTTTGTTGTCTGCATGCACAGAGTAACACTTCACAAGGACAAGCTTCCGATTCCTGCTAACTACTATCCGGTCACTTCCTGGATCTACATCGAGGTAGGCGCCCCGCAATCTCAACGTCCCATGTGCCCGAACGCATATAAGGACGCATGTTAGCCCTTATATGCGTGCTCACATGACGCACACAAAAGAACATGCGTGTCTGACTTTTCAATTGAAGGACATTTCCATTTGTTCAAAATACATTCTAAAAAAACTTGTTAGACGCCTGTTTTAATGAAATTAAAAATCTTAGCCGCTAAAGTCCTGCATCTTTAGGCTGTAAATCTGCTACAATTCAAACTACACAGTGCAAGAATATCTTAAGTTTCGCACACGAAAATTCCAAACAACGTACGTTTCGGGTACAATGCACATGCTGTTGTTTCCTTCTGTCCCTATTCAATTGAAATTTATTTTTGCCACGCAGTAATTTGAGTTGGTTTTTATACATCTTCGCACCGTGCCGAGTGGCCACTTTATTACTCTAAATCTTAGAATCAAAAGTAATATTATTTTTTTAAATGACATTATACTTAATAAATCTACGTCTCATTGCCACAAGATATTAAACTTTTTTTGTTTGTAATGCAGCAAGTTGTATCGAATTCGGTGCATTGGTCTGAACATCCTATTGATTTAGCGTCGTCAAGAATTGTGCTGAATGCCTACCGATGCATGAACTATAGAAGTCTGAATGTTCGGACTGTGACCGAACGCGCCACGTTTGCGCGTGTTTAATGAAGAAACGTACGCCAAGACCCCGTGAATTTGACACTCTTTTCACATTTCACTGCATGACAAATAAGCTTGTACATAAACTTTACCGCACGGAAATGCGGTGAGGCAAGCATATTGCGTGTGATTAACCCCTTCGTGCACACGTTGTGTATGATTCGTCGCAAGGCAGTTATGTTGTGCGACAGAGCTTACTACAAAAAATTAAATAAAACACGTTGGCTTCTCCGCAATAAGAAACTTGATGCTAAAAAGCCACCTTTCAAGGCATAATTTTTTTATGAGTGCGAGGAATTAGATAGTTGCGCGTGTGCAGCAGCCGTACGGACGCAACCTCCCATTGCGATTGACTGGCAGACTGCGTCCATACGGCTGCTGTGGACGCGCAACTAAATCTGCCCATAATCACAAGTTGGGTGAGTTTCGCGTATCGAGAAGCACCGAGCCTCAGACGCCCACTTGTGGTGACCGGGCGCCTTAGCTGCGGTGCGAGTGGATGTATTACAGGAGGAGGTGCTGCCCATTACGCGCAGGACGAAGCCAAGGACCTGCAGATGCTTCTCATCCCTGATCGGTCACAAGGCGGAACCAGTCTTCGGAAGGGACATCTGGAGCTCATGGTATGCCAATTCGCCCTGCGATCTTTTTGCGACTGGTGGTTTAGGTCTTTTTGCGGCTGGTGACATGCCCTGAAGTCACTGCGGCTAGGGGTCTGCGTTTCTCGACTATGCGAAAATCAGTAAACGCATAAGAGAAACCAACCTTGAAGACAGTTGAGTTAGCACCTTCCACAACTTTTTTATCTGATATAGAATCATTTAATCTGTAGTCGTGAAGCGAGCGCATGCGCCTTGCGAATCGAGTCTCGAAAGCTCACTGTGTATTATCGACATTCATATATATTAAAAAAAATTACACCATCACCCGCTAAAGGGAACCATGTGTAGATGCCAAGCAGCGGGCGCTAACACTTATACACTGGCGGTGGCGTTGATGCTGATGCTCACCGCGGTGTTGCACAGAAGATAAATCTGGGGAGCCGAAAAGCCCGCAGCGATGGACCGGTGTTTCCTACTGGGACATGCCAATCGCTGCTAATGGATACAAGGGACAGAAGACTACGATTGGGCACAGAGACTCGCAGTTAGCTTTTAGTTAACGCGCACGCTGCGAATTCTTATTGTTCGACAACGCACACTACCTTGAGGGTCAAGATTCAGTGGGGTGGCCAGTGAATGGTTGTGCAACGCGAGCAGTCGGTGTTCTAGATGCGAGGCAGCTCTTTTTGGCTTGTGTAACGCTGTCCCTTCGTGCCTCCATACGAGCGCACCGCAACGCGCTTTCCTTGTCGCAGGGGCTGGAGCGATGCCAAGTAGGTCACGCCGCAGCTGCGCGTTAACGTCACTCTGTCCCTCGCCTGCCGCATGCTAGCCGCAGCGCCCGCAGTTTCCGCTTCATCCGTTCATCCGCAACACCTGCCGCTGCCGCCACTCGCTCCGCTACTGCGACCGCCGCTCGCTACACCGTTGACTACCCACCACGATAAGGAGAACGTGCGTCAATCTGGTCTTTGCAAACTTCGACGTCGAATGTTTGCAGAAACCTTTCAGCGTGCGCTTCACCGATCACAAGGCCGTGGTAGTCAAGGCGAACCACGCGCCAGCTCCGTTCCAGCACACGTGTCCATGCTGAAGAAACGACAAACCTACGCCAGCCACCGCTTCACACGTATCTCCCTACGCTCACCGCAGCACCCGCGTTAGCGCCGTTCAACCCTTGACGCCACCCGTGCGCAACGCTACTGCTTCGCATCCCATCTAGCTTCCACTTGGGAGGATGGAGTAGTAGTAGTAGCAGTAGCAGTAGTAGTATGCTGCACTCGGTGGCGATAACTGAGCGAGAGAGTTTGCGGCGCGGGCAACGCAGCACGAACCAGCCTAGGCAACAAACCAACCACTCGGCAGAGTGGAACCCCGAAAATGCCACGGGCTTGAAGTAGTAGTAGTAGTAGCAGTAAGTGGTTCTTGAAGGAAAGGAGCTAATTACTGTCTGCCGAATGCGGCGACTTGGCTAAGCTCCTTGCAGGGGAAGGGGATAAAAAGAATAGTAGAAAGAGTAAGATAGAGAAGATTGAGCACTCGCCAACACATGAGTGTAGAAGGACGAGAGAAGACATAGAAAAAAAAATATAGAGGACACATTCGAAGGGGTCCGAGGACGGGGCACTGATCGGCGAGAGCTACACGGTGCCAGGAGATCGCGGATGGAGGGCCGATCGGGGAGAGCTGCGCTGGTGTCGGAGATCGCGGGCGACACAACCGTTCAGCACGGAATCCTCCAAGCGAGTCCAGAACAAGATCCGTAGACAGGGTGAAGTGATGGCTTCGAGTGTTTTGAGGGGAGAGGGCAGAGACGAAGAAAGTGAGAGTGGGAGACAGGTAGCAGAGGAGTGCGAGTGGTGATGCGGCGGGAACCTTCGATGGCATCGACGGGGACGACGCGTGCGGGCCCTCCCCTAAAAAAAAAACGAATGACGGCGTTTCCGTTATTCGGTCAAAAGTCACGTGATCCAGCGCACACCTCGTGAATCGAAGAGCGTGAACCGCATGTTCAATTCGTCTAAACAGCATTCGCGTGACCGAAAGGCGTGCGATATAAAGTACATGGTAAAATATCCCCACATAATGGCTTGCGCATTGAAGTCATCTTAATAAAGTATACCATGCCAATTTTTCCAGTGAAGCTGTCTTAGTCTCTCGTGTTCGATAGTAGTAGTAGTAGTCGTCGTAGTAGTCGAAGCAGTAGTGGTAGTCTCCAGTGGCGTAGCGAGGTGGCGGCGCATGAGGCCTGTTCCCCTCCCCCAGAAATGTTTCTTTTTTTTCCCCTGTGGCATACAGAGCCAAAAATGACAGTCGACCACATCTGCCTGCCCAACCTCCAATACAGTGGTAATAAGGGTGTCCCCCTCCCCCCCAAGAGAAATTTCTCCCCAAGCCCCTGGTAGCCACGCAGAACACGAGGCCCAGAGGGGGGAGTGAATAAGAAAGTTACCTAAATGATGTACATAGTTACCTTCGCGATGTACATAGCTTCGCGATGTGCGTAGCTTCGCGATGTGCGCCCGCGATGTACGTAGTAGTAGTAGTAGTAGTAGTAGTAGTAGTAGTAGTAGTAGTAGTAGTAGTAGTAGTAATAGGTAGCCACCTCTCGTTTAGTGCTTGGAATGTCCGCTGGATGACTGTACTTCTATATGATGAATGTATGATGAAAAGATGCGAGATGGTAGTACTTGGAGTGTTCACTAGATGGACGGACGGACGGACGGACGGACATACAGACAAGCAGACGAACGGACGCGCGGACGGACAGACAGATAGATGCACGGACGGATGCACGCATGGAAGAACGCATGGATGGACGAACGCGCGCACGAATGGATGGATGGCCGGACGCATGGACGGACTGACTGATGGATGCTTTGCCCCACTCATCATCATTCTGTCCGTGGATATGCTGCGATTGATTTTTTTTCTTTTCCTTTTATTTCTTTTGGACCTCACACTATCTTCTGGCGTCCTTTGGCTTAGCCGTGCCTCGCACCTTAACACGTGACAGGTCATCATCATATACTCGCTCTTTGAACGCACTGCACTTCGCAGGTACATCGGCGGCACGCGACCACCGACGAGCTTGGGAATCCCGAGTTCCTCCTCGAAAGCGGAGGCGACAACCAGGCCTTGGTGGCGAGAGGAACTCACCGGCTTTTCGTTGGTCCACGTGCCGAGGTCGCCAGCATTATGCGACTGCAAGCACTTCAACTCGTCTATCGACCCCTGCTGGTCTTCGCTCCGGCCGGATGGAGACCGCGCCAGGAAAAGGTACGAAATTAATCATCAAACTGGCACTGTAACGTGATTTAGTAGTCCACTTCTGTACAGATAAGTACAACAATAATTTCTCATGTGAATCACTTCAAGATATTGCCACATTAAATACCTGGAATACAAAATCACATTAAATAAGTAATGTAGTGTAGTGCGCAGTACGTAGTAGTGAAAGATAGCGTATAAGTTTTTCTAGCCAGATTAGCGTCTCTGGCTTTTTAAGGTATTTAAGTTATTAAGGTATTACCCCACAACCCTGTGCTCTTCCTTCGAAAAAATTCCAGATTATTAACGTTGAGATGGTTCTTAACTTACCCCTGAAAATACAAAAAAAAAAAACTATCGCGTGATTTTCTCCCGGCGTTTCTCCTCTTTCTGGCATAATACGTGATGCTATGAGTTTGTCCACGTGGTGTCATGAGGGAATAAGCTATATCAGTTTTGAATGGTCTCCGACCCTGCATTGCCATGCAGTCGCACACCTGTTTTGATTCGTCTCGCATTACTGTAGTAAGCAACGAACAGATTTCACTTCGCTTTGTGCGTTTTCAGCTGCGCAGGCAGAGATTACACAGTGCAGTCGAAAATCACGAAATAAATGTTTTCGCTCGAACCTCAGCCTTGTCAGGGGTTCTGGAAGTATATCTGAAATGTGAGCGCAACGTTTAGTGCGGGGGGGGGGGGGGTACGTTTAACCACTGGTTTCTAACCTGGGGGGGCGACGGCTCCCACTGCACCCCCCGTTCCGGAGCCCCTGAGCCTCGTCACAAGTTTATATTTATAATACCCTCAGGGCCAAATGGCAATACAGAGGGGAGTGGATTACATTGAATAACACATGGTACATGGTGGGGAGGGAAAAATACAGCGTTAGTACGAATATAAGCAAAAGTCAGCGTACAAACAAAAATACATTAAATAGGTCCTGCGTATACAATGTTAGCTACGGTATCACGAAAAAGATGGTTGTCATTAATAGCAACAATTTCAGGAGGAAGGTGGTTCCACTCGCGAGAAGAACGAGGCAGGAACGACTGCGCAGCTGTGTTAGTACGATAAGTGATAATTCCAACCTTGTGACGGTGATCGACACGGTTGGAAAAATACTGGGGTTGCAAAATAAGTTCGTCGCGCAAGATGGGGTGGTGATACAATTTATGAAAAGTTGATAGGCGGGAAACTTTTCTTCGAAGTGACAGGGTAGGCAGGGACAGATTATTTTTCATTGCAGATATACTGGCAGTGCGATTGTAGTTCGATAATATGAAGCGTGTGGAATTATTCTGAACTCGCTCAAGCGATGTAATTAAATTAATGTGGCTGGGATCCCAAATCGAAGAAGCATATTCTAGTTTAGGTCGTATTAATGTTTTGTACAGGGCTGATTTCAATGAAGATGGAGCTTTGGAAAAGTTACGGCGTAGGTACCCAAGCGTACGGTTAGCTTTGTTGATTATTTGTTCGACGTGCATTGCCCAAGAGAGATTGGATGTTATGTGGATGCCTAAGTATTTGTACGAGTTAGTAGATTCAAGAGGTATGTCGTTTAAGTAGTAAGTAAATTGACTGCAAACACTGCGGGACACGCGCATGACTTTACATTTGTTTATGTTCAATTCCATTAACCATGTACGGCACCAGTTATCAACAGTGTTAAGGTCTGATTGAAGAGTACATGAATCAGTTATGTTATTTACCTCACGAAAAATAACGCAATCATCAGCAGATAAATGAATTCTGGATTTAATGTGGCAGGGGAGGTCATTAATATAAATTAGAAATAAGAGAGGCCCAATTACCGATCCCTGAGGAACGCCGGAGTGTACTTCAGTAAAACAAGAATTATACCCGTTAGCGTAAACAAATTGTGAGCGATTTGTGAGAAAAAATTCAATCCATTTAAACACGTTATGATCAAGTTTCAGTTGGCTTAGTTTGTGAAGTAAAAGTTTATGACATACCTTATCAAATGCTTTGGAAAAATCCAAAAAGATGCAATCAGCTTGTGATGAGTTGTCCAAAATGCGGTGTAATCTGTTAGTAAATGATACCAGTTGTATGTCACAGGAGTATGATTTACGAAAGCCGTGCTGAGATGACGTGAAGAAGGAATTACTTTCAAGAAAATTTACAAGGTTTGTGAATATGATGTGCTCTAATAGCTTACAGCACGTACTGGTAAGGGAAATGGGACGATAATTAGCAGGGGAACTTTTACTACCAGATTTATGAATAGGAACTACTTTCCCGATTTTCCATTCAGATGGGAGAGTAAAAGTGTCGAGTGATTGCTGGAATATCTTGGCTAATATGATGGAACTAATTTCTACTGTATTTCTTAAAAATTTACTATTAATCGAATCATAACCAGGGGAAGAATGGTTGCTTAATTTGTTGATAAGGGAAGCGATACCAGAAATGTCTACTAAAATTGGTGGCATGGGGAGGTGATTGTAGCAAAAGGTGGAAGGAAGTGGAACATCAGATGTTTTTGTAAACTGGCCAGCAAATGTGTTGTTGAGGGCTGTTGCACACTGATTGATGGGAACTGTGTCACCAGATGAGTCTTGCAATAAGATGTAATTATCTTTTGGGGGATTGATAACGCGCCAAAACTTTTTTACATTTGTTTTTAACATTGACGGCAATACATTAGAGACGAAGTTATCTTTAGCTTGTTTGAGTGCCCTGACGTAAATACTAGATGCGGTATTATAAGCGGCCCATCGTTCGTTAGTTGGCGAGCGCTTAGCTGAACGATAAAGGCGTTTTTTCTTGTTAGACAGGCGTTTGATAGTTAGTGCGACGTCACAAAACATTCCCAACTGCTTTTACGTATACAGGTTCTTTCGATAACAGTGATCTAACTGCTCAAAACCGCAGTGATTTGCTCTGAGATCATTGATGTATTGGGTTGGTACGCTGCCTCTCGCGCTCTGATTACGAGCTGCCTCTGCATGTGGCAACTCTGAGCCAGAGGAACAGAGAGGCCAACCAAATACGCCATGACTTGTTGCATGGCTATTGTGCAGGTGTAGTCACCTCAGTCTATGGTGTGCTATGTACCTTCTTTTCCTCCTTTTCTTAAATTCTTTTTTTTTGGAAGGATGTAACGTTTCCCATAAACATGTGCTACTTGACAATTTTAAAGAGAGCACGAATCCTCTGAAATGTGATGCATAAGTAAATAAGTCATAAGTAATTAATAAATAATTCATTTGAATAACACGTCACACTTCTTTCACCTTGCAGTTTTCGGCGTTGCGACAGCCACTGCCAAGCACAGTACACGTACTAACTCTGGAAATGCTCCCTACACACGAAATACTTCTCCGCCTCGAGCACCTGGCTACCAACGACACCACTGCCAAGATCGGCATCACGGTGAGGGGAACACCATGCTTAAACGGTGTCAGCCGTGTGTACATCGGTTGCGATGCAGAAATGTAGAAGCTCACACGATAATTCATTTCTACAGACAGAGTAAAGGAGAGCAGCAGGCCTCTACATTGCGTGTTGAACTGTTCTCCGATATTGTGAAGTCTAAAACAACTCACAGGGTCCATTATGCGAAAGCTATCTTTGCATTTTTCTTCTTTGTCGATGCACTCGTCCTCCGTGATGGGGACATGGCAAGCTTTCTGCATCTCGGATAGTTCTGCACAGCCTTCGTGATCAGCTCACATTTCACCAGCGACTGTGTCATGCGATGACGTCATCATGTGGCTTCACATTGCATGACCCCAGGGTGCCGTTATGTGACGTCACAAATGTTGGAGATCTGTGACGTCATGATGGCGCCACAAATTTTGGCAGTCTGTGACGGCGTGATGACGTCATATGGGGAAGTCATCCGGCAATGATGACTTTTTCCACTGACTCCACAAACGGTCAATTTTCACTCTTCGTGAGGCTTTGCCCAATAAAAACCTCCCGAGAGCGCAAGTCCAGTCCTCCACCGTATTCAAACATGCTCTTTCCCTAGATCTCACTGGCTGGCGTTTATTAAAGCGAGAGCCTTAAAAAATGTGCCCTGGAACGTTGCCAACTATAGCCTCCCCATCTCACACTCTCTTCGCAGTACGCCACAAGATGGCACAGCGGCGCATAGCAACAGTTGCGCCGCCAGAGCTGTGGATTCTTCCCCTTGCACTCTCTCATCAGTCACGTGACTGCTTAGGCTGTGTGAAGAACAATAATTAAAAAATGGAAGAACAAAAGGACATGGCATAGCCAGTCAAATTGCCGCAGACTTTCCTCGAGGTGCTTTTGAATTTTTATTTTACATGAGGGTCAGTTTTCCCAATCTGCCAAAATTTTAAAGCACGAGAATTGGTCCCACAAAACCCCATGTCGGGGTGGCTGTGAAGGATTTCCTTTACAGCTACCCCGACATGGGATTTGAAGCACCAACTAGTTCCCAAAAGAAGCCCATCTGTAAGAAAAAGCAGCTAGCTATTGCTGCCTGGGCCGAAAGAGTCGCAGCCCACGTGGAGCCACGGTGAAGATCATGCTGTTCTGTGTGAATGAAGTTGATTGCTTCTCCGTGAAGCCTCTAATGCTTTTATCTTTGGTAAAATGCGTGCGTCGGTAAGGTTGTGAGTTTAGAGCGCTTCGAGGATTGGAAAGCTCTAAAAGGTAACCTCAACTTACCAAAGTGTAGTAATTTATACGACAAGGGAGTAATAGAATTCAGCGGCAAGTAAATCCGGAATATAGTTTACTCCAATATAGTTTACTACTCGTAACTTCAAGTACTTTTTTTTCAGATACTTTTTTTTTCTCGAGAACCGGCATCATCACTTTACTTATGATTCATTGAGCATGCTTCATAAACACTTCCGTTTATTATAAATCGTGGCGTGTATTGTGATACCATGCTGCTAAATTCTGCATCTGATGTGTCAGTTCTATTTTCACCACTGGACTGGAAACTAGCCACCCTTGACAATTGGTTCAGGCATCTGTATGTTCACAATTATGTAAGGAAAGAAATAAAGCACTTTCGAGCATAACAAAAAAAAAAAGGAAACTGACTTCTTGACGGTTTGACTGACGCAGAGCTTGCTTTTGGGTCGTCGCCTGGAGCGCGTCCGTCCAGTGACGCTGGGAGCCAATAGCTTCCTTCCGGGTCCCAAGCGCCACCGCTGGCACACGCAAGAGGCAGAACGAAAAATCGGGAAGCCATGGCATTCCATCGATGACGTGACAATGCCAGTTCCCGAAATGAATACAGAATCGAGCACGGGCGATACGTACGTTAATTTGCGACCGGGTGAAATTGCCACCTTTTTGGCAAAGTTGGTTGCCGAGTGAGCGTGTCAACGTTGAACAATTAGCACGGTTGGACAATGTTGCCACTTGCTCACTTTTTAATTAGCACTTTATTTGATTTCATTTTATTTACCATCAAGGCCATATGGCATTAGAGAGGGGAGTGGTTACAAGTAGATGAGAAATAAAAATACAGCGTGACAATAAGTCAGTCAACAAACAAAAATTCTTCATTATACAATATTAGTTGCATAAGGGCCTTGACTTCAATACAATATGAATATAATACATAATAATACATACCATAATGTATTGTACACTTACTAATTATAAAAAAATCAGGTAATGCTTGATGTAAAAGATGGTTATTAGCAATAGCTACTATGTCCTCAGGTCGATGGTTCTAATCTGCTGACGTATGGGGTTTGAACGATCGATAAAAACACTGGGAGTTGTACAACGCAATGCCAACCTTATGATGGTGATCAATACGATAGGATATGCACTGAAGATTGACGATTAGTTGGTCCTAAAGGGTTGGATGATGGAAGAATTTGTGAAATGTGGCCAAGCGGGATATTTTACGAAGGGATGCAAGTGACGGGAGACCTATGTTGGATTTCACCGAAGTTATACTGTCAATCCAATTATAGTTAGATAGTATTAAACGGGTGGAGTTATTCTGTACAAGTTCTAGTGAAGCGATCAAGTTATCGTGGTAAGGATCCCACACACAAGAGGCATACAGTATTCGAGTTCGGATCTCACTAATGTTTTATATAAGATCAGTTTTAGTGCTGATGGTGCTTTTGAAAAGTTACAACCTATGTAGCTTAACATGCGATTGGCATTATTAGTAATGAATTCGATGTGAGCTGCCCAAGATAGGTTCGTCGTGATAAAAACACCCAAGTATTTATATGAGTTGACCGGATCGAGTGGGACGTTGTTAAAGTAGTATGTTAGCGGGGTATTGGGTGATCTTGTTACGCGTATTGCCTTATATTCGCCAATGTTTAAGTTCATTCACCATGTGATGCACCAAGCTGCTACGGTGGATCAGATTGAAAAAATGAAATGTTGTTATTACTGGTTATTTCATACAAAATGATGCAATCATCTGCAAAAAGATGAATGTTAGAAGAAGTAGAAGACATGAGGTCGTTAATATAAGTAAGAAACAGAAGCGGGCCAAGGGCGGATTCTTGCGGTACGCCTGAGTGGACCACAGCAGATGACGAATCGTGATAGTTAGCAATAACGTATTGAATTCTGTTACATAAAAAACGTTCAATCTACTTGAATAAATGATTTTCAATGTTTATTAGGCTGAATTTGGGTAGTAGTAGTTGGTGACAGACTTTGTCGAAAGCGTTCCTAAAGTCTAAGCAAATGCAGTCGGTGCATGATGAATAGTCCAAGATCTGATGATGCAGTTTGTCAGTAGATTATACGAGCTGTGTCTCGCACAAAAAATGTTTGCGAAAGCCACGTTGTGCAGGTATAAAAAAAGAGTTGGTTTCAAGAAAGTTAATGACGTTGCTGAAAATTACATGTTCTAATAGCTTACAAGAAGTGCTTGTTACAGAAATAGGGTGATAATTATTTGGAAAGTGTTACCCTACTTAGCAGCTTGCTTGATTGGGCTGGTTGGTCAGTGCTGCGTATGTGTATTCTTCTCGTTTCGCCTTTAGCGCTGTTTTATTCTTCGTCAACTTAAATAGCGAAGCGAAAAGTGTTTTTATGCATCCTGGTAGCACGTAGTGCGCTTTCCTCTCAGAAGACAATATTCTTGACAATGCAATTCTGAGATGAATGTAATGCCCTTATGTGATGCAAGGACATCCTTTTTTTTTTCATTCAGTTGTGATTGGTCATTACATGAGGTGCCGTGTTACTTCGCGCTTGCAGTTCTGGTTGAAACACTGCAAGAAAATATACAAACAACATAGTGCTAGCATCGCCGTGCAAAATCAAAACCGAAGCGTACAAACCGCATGTAAGAAAACCCAAATCAGCAGCATATAAACGATGTTGTGCAATTAGGAATAGCTATAAGAATGTCAAAATTAGGCACCGAGTGGCTGTAACTTTCTTCGAAACTGGGAAGTGAATTTGTATCGTAAATATTTCCGAGCTCAGTTTTCTCAACTCTTGACACAAAGTCTAACAACGTATGGGTGGGGTGCATGAGCGTGTGCAGGGCTCCCCTTTAGGGGTGGCGAAGGTTCGTCGTAGCCCCCCTCCCCCCTTCTATCATGTCAATGCATGAGGCTAACTTTGCACCTCCCCCCTGCCACCCCCCCCCCCCCCCCCCCCATGTACATGCCTATGGGTGGGAGGACCGACGTGACACTGTGCCTGGAGGCCGCAAGCAGAGCCAGGGATTAATGTTGAACATACCTTTATACAGTTGATAAACGTTAATCATTAAGTGGAAGCTCCCAAGGAATGAAAGAAGGGTAATAGATAGAGGGTCTAGTTTTCCACAACATAATGAATCAAACAGACAATCAAGCATTGAAAAACATAGCAGACATTATTTGTAGTTGTTAGCTTAACAGTATAGTGACGTAAACTGAAAGTAATTAAAGGGGTAGAAAAAGCTACTTCAAATCATCCATGCATGACAAAAACAGAAAACGTTGGTTTGTGTACTTCTTTCGAGAAATGGGAGTATATTATTTTATGAATTCAGGCAGTGCTTTCTAAAGCGGCCCGTTTTGAACTCTCCCTTGTCTGTGTGGCGCAAGTCGTGTAACCTAATAGCATTTCAGTGTTTGTCGGCCATGTACACTTAAGAGATTATGTGTTCATATCTTATTGTGCTATTCACGATTGACTGCCATCGTTTTATCTTGGGAGAACAAGCCTGTCAGCAGCCAGACGTACCAGTATACATAATTAGTACACCTAATTGATAAGCATCCCACAAAAATGCATTTCGCTACGACCGTAGAATGCCATACGACGTTCAAGGCAGCGATTGGTTCTGCGCCACTTACGCTCTTAAGAGACAGAACATCTCCTGGCAACCTACTTGGCTTAGCCTCCCTCACCCTTTCGATAAATAAAAGTTGTCACTCACTCCAGCACGGAAAGCAATAACTCTGATGGATGAGACGAGTATAGAGAAAGTGAAAAAGCAAAAAAATAGAAAAAAAAACAGACGAAGATAGAGAAGTTATTGGGAAAAATTCCTACGCGAGGCGAGATTTACACCCGTGTACTGAGGATCCACCTGAAGACGAGCATTTTAACCAGTTGACTATCCAGGCCCGCTAGCAAAGCATAGCACAGTCATGTACAGCACAGTACGAGTGTAGGAAAGGGAAGTGAGCAGGAGGAGGACATATGTGAGGGCGAGGATGAGCTAATGGAGGAGGAGAGTGTAGAGCATGCCAGGGAAGGAAAAAAGATAGAACGAAAGGCAGAAAGAGATAGAAAGCAAGAAATACAGAGAAAGAGAAACAAATAAATAGTGATTGGAGATACATACACAAAACCAGAGTGAACAGAGAAAAAGAATGAGAGGCAGAATGAAAGAGACAATTAGCGAAACTGAGCAAAGCAGTGACAGCCAGGACTACTTAGGTGCCCATCCGCTCCATTGCATCTTTAGCAATGCGCCTCCAGTACAAGCTGCACAAACTTTTTTTTGTAGTGCTGCCACGGAAGGGCACTAAAAAAGCCCTCTGACACCATGGGTGTGCTCATTTTGTAGATGGTACATCGGTGGGCATGTGTCGCAAACATCTGTGCACTTGCGCAGCGCGCCGACTCCCTATGTGCTTTTCTTCCTTGCTTCAACTGCGGGAGTTCCCCTACGCTTCAGCCTGTGCTGATAGTTGCTGCGACAATTGGCGCAGTCAGTTCTTGTGTAAGAGGGCACGTGCTTTCCGTACACGGATTTTGCGGGTGTCAGCTGCATGCGCGCTTTTGCCAGCCTAGCCAAAAACCATATTGCATTTCAATTAAGCATACCAGGACACAATCCTTAAATAAAAACTAATCAGTCCCTAAACAAAGGTGCGGGAACTAGGGAATGACGTGAGTGCCTTTTTTGTAATTTCATGGATGTTATATTGAACAGCTGGAAAGTTCGAAGCTCTCAGTGGTGACAATAAAGAACAGAGTACTGGAATATATTTGAACATGCAATACTACACCTGAACTTACTTAGTGCTAATTCTGCAGATGGTTCCACTTTTAGGAGTAAAAAGGAGACAAAAATCAGTAGCTTGGTAATGACCCTGCATACACTCCAATGCAAGAAGCTTGGCGAGTGATGCCACGTAATCCTGCCAGTTGAGAAATGTCAACTTTCAAATTTAGTTATTTACACATTTTATGGAAAAATGCTTGGATGATGCAGTCTGGGTTACCACACTCACCTTGGAAAATCGGCAAGCATAGGTACTATTAGAGTTATTAAATCTTTTAGTCTGCCGTTATTTATCAGTTTTTGTTGCTCTTTTACAGCACAAACATGTAATGTCGGAGAAAAATTAGGTGATGTGCCAATCAAGCGAATGAGAGAATGCTGTACAACACTTTAGACAATGTTGATTGTCGAGCTGAATGAGATAACATCACGACACCAAATGTTTGTGCAACAAAATCAGACGTCAATGCCATGTCACGATTGTTGCCTAGCCGCTGGCATTGTCAGAGCAGCGTTCTTGCTAAGCCCTGCTTTGGACAGTAAATGACTTGGGTTTGTTTCTTCTCCTTCTTACAATGTCTCTTACCAGAAGACTCTTGTGCTTTTTCTCTGCAAAATGTGGTGCATATGAAAGAAGGCAAAGGAAGGGTGCTACAGCATTCAGTATTTTATTGAGCTCTGTTCTGTACAATAATCAAATACTACCTATAACATCAATCACACGTATTTCGTGTAGAACTTCCTGTCGTACTTGCTGATCCACCGAGCAGAGTCGTGCATCTTGTAGTCTATGACTCGCTCAATGCTAAATGGATTGATGTTCCTCCTCTCCAGTTCTTCCTCTTCAAGCTTAATTTCTTCGAGCAGTTCGTTGGTGATTGGCATAGCATCCACAGGAAGCTTGTGACACACCTTAAAACAAACGTGCATAAGACTAAACGGTACAAGAAAGTAATCAACACTGCTTTGATGCTTTTTTTTTTTTGCACTTTATCACTTCTCGGGCTAATCTGCTGTGACAACTAGTATGCAAGATGAACATATCGTTTTCACTTAACTTCAGGCACTTTCAGTGATGTGCTGTGGTGTACCCAATCAAAATTGATTGCACTAGATCTTAAGGCTGGCAAAGAAAAGCTTAGACTTACAGCTAGCTCATAAGCAAAACGCTATTGCATTTAAATTACAGATGGGTGCCTTAAAAATAGATCAGAAAAGGTGTTGTTCATAACAAACTTGAAAAATAGTGGCCCCTGCTGCTCGAAAGTACCTCTTGACTCGAAACCGGCAGCATATAGGCATGTTCCCCAAAAACGGTTGTGGTCAGCGACTGTCTAAGCTCTTACGAAAATTTTCATTGGTGATTTATGAAGCATAAACTGTATTAAACCCTTGGCCCACAAAGCCTGCTTGGCTGCTACCATCGACAGAAAAACTAGACATAACAGCCATGCAGTTTAGCTAGTATTACTTGAATTATTAATACTAATTATAACCAATTGAGGCAGAGCAATATTCTGTTGCAGTTATAACAAACTAAATGTAACAAAACAATGAAAGAAAGCTTAACAGAACGCACTTACCTGCTCTAAAAGTGGCTTTACTTCCTCGAACTCCACATAGCCACCCATTTCGATGATGATGCGCCCCGCTTTGATGGGTGTCACATAGTGATCTATGGCACCTTTTCCTTTGCCCATTCTTTTTCCCTGACCCTAAAGAAGAAGACAGAGCTCACAACCAGTGAAACTAACAGTAGGTACTGTATTTACTCGCATAATCCTCGCACTTTTTTGGGCGGAAAACCGATGCAAAGTTGGGGGGTGTGAGAATTACGCGGGGAAAACTTTTTATGAAAACAAACAGAGCGAAAAAGAAAACGAAGTGGCCGCAAGTCAGGATTCTCACGCCAGAACAATAAAAGCACAGGTTCAACACAAGGCAAGATTCATTTGAGACACAAAAGGCACAATCAAATAGTCGAGAATTAGAATACCGTGCGTAAAGCTTGTGGGAGTTGCGGTAGCGTTCGTCGCTCAACAGCAAAAGGTAAGCGAAGGACGTCAGTATTGGGCTGATGGCCAATTAACAGAATCGTCCGCAGTTACCTTCTGAAGAAATAAAGTTTACCATCAATCTCAGTCTTAGGCACACAGAAGGCCCAACACGTCTTGGTGGCTTTCAGCTGCCGTCACCAGTAGCGAACACAAAACTCGTCTACTCCAAAAGGCCTACCGGCGGCCCTGATGCCGTTGTTTAGTGCATGATCAATCACTTTCAAATTGAAAACAGCTGTGTAGTCCGTATTGTTCCATAACGTAACAAGATTACTGACACAACATACAAATCACGCCGCAACGCACACTTGCCACTTGAGCTTGGATTGGATTGAATTTCGGTGCAATAGCAGTACACTCTACGCTTAGCAGATGGCGCCAGACGGCACACGCTATCAGCATCAGTGGCTGGAACGAGCAGACGACATTATTGTGACAAATTTCCGGGGTGCAATAATTACTCGAGGAAAAAAAAGAAATCGTATTTTTGTTGGGCGATGTCGGGGGATGCGAGAATAAGGCGAGTGCGAGGATCGCGCGAGTAAATACGGTATAGATAGACGATTCAATATAAGCATATACGCTTGGACATAATAAAGACGAATAACATCAATAAGTTACCAAATTTACTAGCATACGTATAATGTGTGTCCTTGATAACAACACGTAGTGAACATACACTTACCGTACACCGAGACATAAGGAAGCTGTTTTGTAGTCAAAATTAAGTTGAACTGCACCTGTACTTCTCAACTGGCCACATGAGCAGCAAAAGCTAAGATCTAACGCTACACATGTGAACAGCCAAGCTCAGCGGGCAAGAGAAAATTTAATGCAGTGGGCATTCTCAAATATTCCTCATTTCAACTCAAATCATGATTTGGTTCATAGTGCTTAGTTGGTAAATTTTGTTTCTTGAAATATGTAACTACGACGGCACTTGAGAGGTTACTGATGATTTGGGAATGAGTGTAGTTTAAACTGGCAACTCCCAAGTTCTCATCATAGGCCACTAGAAACAGTGATAAACTCTACTTTCAGTTCAAGTACAGTAGAAAACTTCAAAGTAGCCAATCAGTTGTTGAAGAGAAAACAAATCAAATTTTATTTCCCTTACTAAAAAAATATACCTATCCTAAACATGCCCAAGATGAAAAGCCGACAGAAGAATGCATGTATATAGACAGGAAATTCTCCAGAAAGTTCACTACTATGGTGAAATTTTAAGCAAGCACTTCTCTCCCTACTTCCCTAGATTGCAAATATGCGGCCTTTTCCACTCTCTCCCCCATTTCACCGTTTCATTCACTGTTTTTATCTGTCGGATGATAGCGAACGAAAACAATGAATGCATTTCATTCAATAAGCATATCATTAGAAGCGCGGATGTGCATTCTTTATTCTTAAGGGCTCTTTGGCTGCTATGTTGGGTGCGAATAAGAATTAGTAAAAAAAAAAAAAAAAAAACATTCATTGTGGCATGCAGACAGACAGCAGATGCACAGAAAAGAGCAACACCTTTTTGGTAATAGGCTTCCATGGCGGGTCAATCCTCCACACGGCAAACATCCTAGAAACGTCGAGCTTCTTGTTTATGTTTAGGCGAATCATATCGATGTGACCTGGACGGAGGAAGGCACCCGACAAGGCCTGGAAATCACAAAACAATAAGCACTGCTTGAAGCCCTGTTGAGCGCTGTTTAAAAAAATTCTGCATGTTGAAAGAAAACCCTGTAGCTCTATGCATGCTTTCACATTCTGGGTCAAATTACTCATTTTCAATACCTGCAGACACTCTACTGCATGTTTGTGCAAGGAAACAGGGTGGCCTCGTTGCAACATTTTTCTTTAGCCTAAATTATGCTTTTGTTACGTACGTCCGGTGTTGTCATTGGTCGCACGAGACATGCCCGGGACACGGTAGTCTAAAAAGTGTAGACAGTCTGGAATGGTTAAAAGCTTGTTCATTCCTACTCCGAGGTTGCAGCCGAACTGCCGGGCAAATGGTCGGTGGCTCGTTTGTAACGAGCGGGGCTGAAGGGAGGAGTTGACGTCAATAGGTACGGGGTACAGCTTCACTCAAGACGTTCTGGGGCTTGCTCAGGAACAAAGGTGCGCTTGGGATACAACAACTTTGCAAGACCACAAAAAGCTGATGAATGTCGACATATTCAATGTTGTAGAGAATTTCGCACATAACTTTTTTTCATAGCACTCAAATCTGCCCAGTGTAGAGATACTGACACGTGGCTCAATAATCATCTGAATTCTGCATAACCAAGTAGCATGGTTTACACACTGCACTCTGATTTGTTCTCTTTTCGTTGTACTGATTCTGAAACTGTGGGTGCAATGCAATGGCAATAACCTTGCTATGCCACTCGGTGTCGGAGCACACAGAAAGATGTGTCTAGAATGTCAGAAAGATACTGCATGGAATGGCAAGCAATGTGGTTTCGAACTCTGGTATAGGGTCCTGAATTGTCTTTTAGCAATGCTCTTCAACATTAGCTTTGGAAAGCAAAAACAAACACACAAAAGCTCAGCATAAAGATTGCAGAAGTGTCAGTTTGAGCACACACAGAAGAGACATAAAAAGTTGGTAAAATCTGTAGGCTAGATTGTGTAAAGTGGACTGATAACACGCACTAGCCTGCAGCTTGCTCAACACAATTCTACTGCTTGCCAAAGTTTTGCTCCACATATTGCTGCTATGTCTGTTCCCATATTAATGCTACAATCACGACGCATGAAAAACTGTTTAGTTCAGACAACCCAGTAACACTTGCAGTTCATAAACATGCAATAGTTATTCTCTTTACTATTGCCAAACTACAAACTGAAGCTAAAGACTTGACGATACGTTTTGAAAAAAAAATTCCTGCTCGTAGTACCAAACTAAAAATTCTGACCATAAATACATAATATGCTCCATGGCAACTAAATATAAAAATTTTTTTGATTGAAATCCAAAGAATTTCAGCTTAAATTTATAAATAAGGAACAAATAATATTTCTGTGTGTACAACTAACAGACAACAGAGCCAAGAAAAGCATAGGGGGTGTTATTTGTAGGAATTATGATGTAAATGTGAAGAAAGTAAAGTGGACGAAAACATAAATTGCCGCTGATCCAGCATGCCACCTTCGAGCAATGCGCCAGATGCTCTACTACCTAAGCTACAATGACGGTCATCGCCCAATCCACTTTATGCGTCGGACATATCAGCACTTATGCGTGGGAGCCTTAGCACCGCTAGTAGCCACGAAGCCGAGTGTGGAAAACTCCTCTCTTACCTGCTGGCGTCACAAATCGAGTGATCTTTTTACGAGCTGACAGCTTACCAATGAACCCTCGCATACTGTCTCTAGGCAGTTCTCATTTATGGATAGAAATTTTCAACATGAAACTTTTGCTGTTGGTAGAGCCCCAACGTAGCTTGTGCTGATTCTCTCTCTTCCAAACCTACGCATATACTTACGAGTGTGTCGCACTCACAATTATGCCGTACTGATTGTATAGCAGGCGGTTGTGCACAAGCTCAGCCCCACGAATGGTAGCCAGGTCCTTGAACATTTTCGGAGGCCGTACGCCGAATGGGTACGTTGGCACCTTTTCGAGGTTGCGTAGTTTTCTCTCTTCCGGGAATTCCACCCCTGAGAACAAAGTGGCAGTGGAAGCAAAGTCAAGTGTAACAATCCCTGCCTAACGTATGGGTGGCGCTTTTTAAGTGTGCTGCGTTGATTAACCCATTGATACCTTTTTCACATCTTAAAGGGACCCTGCAATGCTTCTTGAGCATGGTGACAAAACGTTGCTGATCGGTAGTTAAGGTTCGGGGAACACACGAGCGAAATATTACAGCGCAGCATGCGGCCTGAAATTCCAATTAACTCTCATAGACAGCTAGAAATTGTTTTTTTTCTCTCAACAAATGATGCTATATATCTAAATGACCACGCCATATGCCCAAATTTATGGCTATTGGCTGATTTGAGCATCGCTGGTTTTATAGTTACCATAGCCACCACAAGATGCTGCCCCGTGCCTGTGCGTGTCCTGAACGTCACAGTGAAAGTAAGCTACACTTTGGAAAAAAGGAAGAAAAAAAAAATGTGTTCAAGCTCATGACGTAACTTTTTTCCCTATGCCATCCCTTCCTGCTTAGCTTCCAGCGTGCTCATCGGGACGAGAGAAAAGAGAAAGCAATTATAGCATGCGACAAATCTTTGTAACTCTGCTCATACTTGCTCTAAACACTTTAGCGGCAGTCGGTTCTTGAGGCAATGAACTCCTATAATAAAGTCATTAGATGAGTACTTGAAAAGATGCTGCAGAGCCTCTTTAAAGACAAACACAGGATGGCAGAGCATGCTTATTTATTATTTAAATGTATATATAGAACCATACACTACTGTCAGCGCAACCACAAAGATCATTCAGCCAAGGTGATCACACGATGTCCAATATCAACATCAACATGAACAATTAGTGTGGTTTTTAGTTTTGCCTACACTCACGGTGCAGACATGTGCAGTGAAGGGAAAGGAAGGGGGCTACAACATATTGTGCTTCACTTGATTGGCTGAGCTGCAGCCAATCTGGCAAGGATGCCTGTTGTTGGCGTCTCCTTTTAAAAAGAGTGCTTGACTTCCCATTTTGATGAATTTGCCTTTAGGCCGCGTTCACACTGAGCATTCCGGCCGCCGAAAGTGCTCCGAATCCGTTTCGGCGGCGGCGAGATCCGCCGAAAGGGCTCTCTCCGCGCCGATCGCTCTCGGACCGATTTTTGCAGCGTCTGCCGCCGAATCGGTCACCGCGGACCAATAGGAGCGCTAGTCAAGGAATTTTGAAAAATAGCGGCCAAGCCCTACTCACTTGTTATGCCGCAGTGCACGTAACTGAATGTTGAAACCAATGGGAGTTTAACCTACTCTGTGCCTACTTCGCCTCCGTATTTCGTGAAAGAGGTGACCGAGCTTGTTGCGGTCTCGCAGAGCAAAACGAACCCACCAACGCTGCTGGCGTCGGTGGTTTTTCTGCTCTTCGTGCATCACAAGACAGCCACTTGCCAGCAAAGTAAGCAGTACTGTCTTTTCTTGCTTTGCGTACGAGAATCGTCGAAGTATACACCACCGGATAGCGTAGTGGCGTTTGCGAGCCGCGACAATAACCGGGTGACACCGCATCCATACCGCGTTCGCCCCGTAGCAGATGGCATATTCGGCGGCGCGGGGCGCGTCCAGTGCGAATGACGCTGCGTTTCGGCGGCAGGGGAATTTCGGTCGTTGTAGAAAGCGGATGTTTCAGTGTGAACTAGGCATTACTGTCTGCGTCCATGTTCTTGCACAAAAAATTGAGCACTTATTCTAGGCAATGTATGAACAAACTGCTAATGTGTAGTGCACCAGAATGCTGTCTGTATACACACAATGTATGCACAATGTTCATGTGCAAAATATTTTTTTTTTGTCTTCCTGCATATATTTCTATGTCCGTGGTTGAGGTTATTCACTCAAGAATATGCAGTGGTATTTTCGCAAATCTTACAGCAGGGAGGGCATGGTTTCAACTTTATTTTTATTTTATTAAACACATTTTCAACATACGTCCAACTTTTACCAAGTGAGATTCACATGTACGCTACCTTCGAACGTTGGAGGCACTTTCCATAGCTTCAGGCCTGCACAGGTGACCACTTGTGGAACCCGGGCTTCAGGAAGCGAAAAAGGAAAGTTTGAGATGTGAAATTCGCACACACAAAAAAGAGGTGATTATCCAGAGCTTCAAATTGACCTAGTGTTCATTTCAGTACGCGATGAATTAATTGACAAAGGCAACAACCACCCCAAAGTCTCCCAAAGTCTGGCAACTGACTTATGCAACGCCAAACAGAGCTTTGCCCTCTTTTTTTTTTTTTAATTGCACAGCAGCGCACACAGCAAGAGAACGCGCCCCGACTTCTGGAACACTCGTTTTACGTTCATTTTATTAATTAAAACGGCCAACGTAGCTCACGCACTTGCAAAATACATCACGGACGAAACCAAACACTCACAAAGACGCCACAACTACAGGAGTAAATTTATTCACTAAATTTAGTGGCAATCTAGCAACAACCACCCCAAAGTCTAGCAACTGACTTATGCAACGCCAAACAGAACCTTGCCATGGACAAAGGTCTAGACGAGCTTTGTCGTTAGCGTGTGCTCTGTTTCTCGTGTAGTTTTAATTTTTGTTTACCCCCTTTGTTACGCGGCCATTATCGATCGCGATCGAGCGATTACGATTGGCTTTTTCGAACGTCACGTACAAACGAGCCAATAGCGACCGAGAAATTCGATCACGATCACAGTCGAACTCAACGTCCGAACACATTATGACACCTTACTCGAAACTGAGTGATACATATAACACCGCTAATATGCGTGCAACAAACAACGGAAATTTCGCGTTTCTATAGGCTACTCTACAAGCACACTCCCAATGTCGTCAAACATTGCAGTAGAGGACTCCAGAGATGCATATATCGTGATCGGCAAGGTATCCGGAACGAACACTTCCTACATGATTTACTCGTCGCGCTAGTGGTATAATGCCAGAAGAACTAAAGGAAAACGGAGCGCACTTACTCTTACAGCTCACGAGTTGTGCGGTTTTCGACGCGAACGCGAGCCTGGTCGACATGGGGGCCGCCATGTTTTTTACTGCAGTTCCGCAGTCACTTGGCGTTGCTTGGACAAGCAAAACCATCAAAAACTAATTATATATACAAACTATAACTAAATAATAATTACTATAAAAATAAACAAAAATGTCACGCCTTATGCGTGACCTTTATCTTGTCCAGTCGGCTTTATTCGCGTTTTAAAAAAACGTTATTATCATCATCACCGTTGAGAGTGCGTGATGTGTTTTTTGGTTTTTGTGTTATAGTTGTTTCATTGCGCAATGGCGCAGTTTTTCTCGCTGAATTTGCGCTCGCGTCGCAATACTCGCGCAAGCACAATTGTTTGTTGCTGCAGCAACCGCGGGCGGCGCACTGCATTGTGAGACAGCTATTTTTTCAACTTGTTGTCGTCAGGCGCAAAGCCACGCAACAACTTCCGAGGGGAGTGCGGAAAGTAAACACGCATTTGTCGTTAGCGTGTGCTCTGTCTCATTCATTGAGAGAAAAAAAAAGAAAAACTCGCATGTGCTGCTCACCGTCGCCGCTGTTGTTTCAGCGGAGCGCGAACAGCCCCGAGCGTCCGTGAAAAAGGCGTTGTTCCCTGCAGCGTCGTTGCTTTTGCCGCACGCAAATTCTGTCTGCGGACGTTCGTGGAACCGTCGAACCGATGAGGCGCCGGTATGCCGTCCGAACCACGCTGTCAGCCTAGCGCGACCGATTCCCGCGGCGCGGCCTACGAAGAATATCTGCGCAACCTGAAAGCCTGGGAGACCAGCGTCAAGATGAAAGACACCCAACTTCGCGCCCTGAAGTCCAAGCTCCAGCCAGCCACGGTAATGTGGCATTCCTGCATCCATTGCGTGCGCCGTTCTGTGTGGTTTTTGTTTCGTGCCGCCGCATACCACGCGACAGCGTGCTTTGCCCGGGCACGTTGTCTGTGCGACTGCATTTCCGTGGCCCGTCACGTGAATTAGCGGCCTCTATAACGGGCCCTCAAGATCTCACTGACATGGCATTGCGCACAGACGCAGCTTGTTTGTTTTCTGAATTACGCAGCTTGTTTGTTTTCTGAATTCAAATTCGTTCCGAATTCATTCTTCGAGCAAATCATGAGCTGTGAAAACGGTTAGGTGTGCTGCCCACGTGCGAACTCTTTGTTCATTGTTATTGCGGCTTCCATAAAGTGACGAGCCGCGCATCTGATAACCGAGTAGAAGGTGGTGAAGTTCTTACCTTCTACCCGTTCCTACCTTCTGAAATTTTTCCTTCTTATTTGGAATTTCGTTTATGGTCACAAGTGCAAATGGTACACCAAGCCCAATGTGGTGTGGTCTTTCTCTCATTGTTTTGTGCCTTGACGAAAATCTGACAGGTGGTCGAAATCGCTAGAGCCTTCCACTATGGTATTCCTCATAGTCGTATCTTAATTTTGGGATTAAAAATCCCAACAATGGTTATAATTTTGTGCTTTAACAGTGACCCAAACATTCTGCCTATGTTATGTCAGAGAAGTCAGGGTAGTGTATGGCAAGAAAAGAATATAGACAAGTAACAGTGACCCAAACATTCTGCCTATGTTATTTATCTCGGAGAACTCGGGGCAGTGTATCGCAAGAAAAGTATGTAGTCCAGTAAAATACCGCAGCCTGTGTAGACACATTACACCATTAAAAAATGTTCTAATGGTGTCTGCAAGATATATTTGCTGCCTGATGGTGGCAAGAGTACAGGACGGCTTGATGTGTATGCACCCAGAAGCAGCTGGTAAGCCATGTATGTTTTGTGCAACTACACCTGTGTTAACATGCAATGACTAAATTGATACTAAAGGTGTCAGCTATTTTTGTTGAAAGAGTGTAAACACCGAAATGGTATTGTAAACTGACTGCAGCATGAGCTTAGCGTGCTTGCAAGAAATACAGTGATGAATATTGACAGTTATCGCGTTAGGGTCAAACTCTCGTTTGAATATCCATTTGATGTTCGGTGGCACTTGTATCACGTGTTTATCAAAGCGAGAACACTTCCAAATGTTCTCTTTCTCTCGGGCACTTGAGTGAAATACACTGCTGCTACTTTTTTCACGAGGCGAATAGATGAGTTCGCATTGCTGTAAACTTGATGGGCATGTATTACTTAGCTATTGTTTTCTATATTATTTTATTTTCTACATTTGAGTTTTTCTTGTTTTTGCTGTGCTATCTTGTTTGGTATGCACACTTGGTACAAAAGTCCTTGCATTGGGAAATTGTCTGCTAGCTTGTCACTGTTGGATGTGTTCATTCAAACACATGTGTTCTTTTATCCAGGAGCCCACGCCCGTGAAGAGACTCGCTTCATCGGAAACGCCGTGTCCTGAGGATGAAGGGTTGAGAGGTTCAGAGTCCACGGTTGCATTAAAAACTGTGATAAATGTATGTACATAAACATGCCACCCTATGTCAGTATTACCAACAGTGTCCTCTTGCTTGTGTTTACTTCTTCATTCCTAGGATGAAAGCACGTCAGAAACCAGTGGGAGCGAAGACGAGCAGTTGCAGGCTGAATGGAAGCGGCAGCGTGCTCTTATTGAAAAGGAAAAGGTCAGTGTCCGACGCATTTACATTTCACATGTCTTGAACCGCATCCAGCTGGCTCATACCTTTGTTGCAGACAGCTAATACCTCTTTACATGTTGTGTTTGTACTTAATTAGATCACATTTAAGCAATGAAAAGCATGAAGGTCGCTTCACTCGCTGTAGCCGCAGTGCTTCTTATGCCAGTGTTTTGTTGAGTTGCATCAAATCAGATGCTTAAGGAGTAATGTGCTAGCTTTATACCATATAATGTTCCAATTTGTTGTTGTCACCTTCATTGCTTCTTTCTTGTGTTGAAGCTGTGACTTTTTATACCTAATGTGCCTGTGTTTCTGTATTCGTAGTTGGTTCAAGACAGGCAATGTTCCAATGAAGTCATTTCTACAGTTGAGAGAAGTTTCCTTCTTGAAATAATGGCTTTAGCGTGAGACATCTATGGTTTGCACACCATCAATCACTGTAGGAACAGTCGTTTCATAATCATATTGCCTTGCAGTCGGACATTGCCTTAAGGGAGATGCGGGTCGAAAAAACTCAAGTTTTCTAAAAAATTACCGATTCTTTTTTTTTTATCTGTTTCGATAAGATTGGCAATGATGAAAGTACTGCTCCAAAAGAGAAACGCTGCTTCAAAGTGTAATATTTGCTAGTACTACTCCAAACCTGCTCTGAAAGGATGTTGGCAAACTAAAAAGAATGAAGTTGAACCATGGGACCATTGTGTGAGGCTAAGTGAAACCAAAAGGAAGCTGTATACACTGTCATCCTAGTATGCTACTGAGTGGCGTAAATCCAGAAAAATCTCAAGGGGTGACACATATCAGGCCATGGGGTCCAACTCGTATTTTTAATAGGTGTTTTATTTCTATTTACAGGGGAATTATTCATGCTTTCAAATAAAATTTCAAAAAACTGAGCATGGGGTTCGAGCTTGAGCAATTGCATTGTTCTATTCAGTCTTTTTTTCACCTTTTTTCGATTTATGTAGTTCACACAGTTGAGGGATGCAGTAAAAGATAAAAATCTTTTTTAAAATGTTGATTGCTCTGTACTCTGTAGAGAAGCCGCCGAACTCTGATGTGGGTCAAACTCTCAAGTGTTCTCTAGTGGGTCTACCCAAAAAGGACGTCGCTCGCGCTGAGAGTCCGTGCTTGGCCGTTACTGTCGCCATTGTGTATACTCGTTGTGTGCCTGCTAATAAAGGCCATAACAAATTGGTGGAGAGTGCTACGATCCCCTTCGATGCCCTTGGAACTGCGCTCACGTACCCTGCAATCTACCATGTCCCACGCCGCCTCTCAGCAAACGCCTCCTCCCATGCCACCCCCTTGTCCCGGTGTCCCCAGGATCCGAGATCCACCCATCTTCACGGGCGCCGATGGCACTGACGTGGAAAACTGTCTCGCCATTTACGAGCGCTAGAGCGTCCCCAACAAATGGGACGAGGACAGCAAGTTGACAAACTTGGTGTTCTACCTTGCACGCGTTGCAAGCTTGTGGTACAACAACCACGCGTCCGATTTCACAACCTGGTCCGATTTCAAGACCGCTATCACCTACGTTTTTGGCCGCCCTGCTGTTCGTAAGCTGCAAGCCGAGCAGCGCTTCCGCGAACGCGCTCAGCAGGCCGGTGAATCATTCACAAGTTACATAAAGGTGTCCTGGACCTGTGCAAGAAATCCAACGAGAGCATGTCCGAATCAGACAAGATCCGGAACGTCATGAAGGGCATTGACGATGATGCCTTCACGATGCTGCTTGCCAAAAGCCCAGGCACAGTAGCTGAGGTCATCACGCTGTGCCAGAGCTACGAGGAGCTCTGCCGGCAGCGTTCGATGACCCGTCGCTCCACACCACGAGATGCAAGGCTTGCTGGCTTGGAGGCAAGATGTGATCAGGTGGCGCTGCTGGCAGACCTCAAGTCCTTCATCGCATGCCAGTTCTCCCTCCTTCCCTTTGCCCACCCACCGGCTGTTCAACAATCGGCAACTACTATTCTTCCACCCATCCGCCGAGCGATTGAGCAGGAAATAGCGGAGGTCATGCCTGCGTACCAACCACAACAACTTTCGGCACCTGCACCCCCAAGTTACGCCCAAGTGGTCGCCAGGCCGCCTCCAGTCGTTCAAGCGCCTGCACCACTGACTTACGTCGAAGCTGCTCCACGACCTCTGTCCCTTGCAGCGGGTATGCCGGCTGCGTATGTTGGCGCAACCCGTCAGCCTCATTTTCAGCCCATCATGCAGCCTTTCGAGCCACCGTTCTGGGCTAGACCCACCCCGGCGAACCGATGGTGCACACCCGACAACCGGCCCATCTGCTTTGCTTGCGGTTACGCCGGTCACGTAGCCCGTTATTGCTCTCGAGTACAGCCGGCTCCCATTTCTTCTCCTGTTGCTGGCCACCTTCGCCATCCGTATAACGACAAACTGCCGTCTGTGCCAGTGTCTCGTCCAGGTCCATCTCCTCGAAGGTCGCCGTCACCACGACGTCGGTCCCTGTACCCCATGCGGCGAAGTTCGGCTGCTCATGAGCGGGAAAACTAGTCGTCGCAGTCCCAGAGGTAAGGACTGCGACGCTATCGCATTGTGAAAGCCCTCAGAGCCGCCCACCTAATGTCATTGATGTGCTTGTGGACGGTGTTCATGCATCTGCTCTTATTGACACTGGAGCTGCCGTATTAGTTATGAACAAAAACCTTTGCCGCTTTCTTCGAAAAGTGACGACGCCAATTTCCGGGTTGTCCCTTCGTACCGCTAGTTCACATCGTATTCATCCTACAGCAGGCTGCACAGCTCGCGTTGTTGTTCAGGACGTTCTGTATGTCGCCCAATTCATCACCATTCCTGCATGCTCTCATGACGTCATCCTGGGATGGGATTTTCTCTCCCGCAACGCCGCCGTCATTCATTGTGCCGCCGCCGAAATTGAACTCTCGTCCTTCTCGCATTTGACGCCAGAAGACGGTCCCTCGACACTGAGCAAGAGTCTCGTGAAAGACGATACTATAGTGCCTCCAAGCTCAACGATGGGTGTATCGGTCTACTGCACTGGTCTCTCCGACACAATTGCACTCGTTTCGCCATCCGACCGTGCTTCCAGAAGGAAAGGGTTGCTAGTGCCTTTCGCGACCGTGCAAATCACCCAGGGCAACGCCGCTATTTTTGTGACCAACCCATCCCCGTACACTGTTACCTTGGTTCGAGGGGAATGTCTCGGCAGAGTGGAACCAGTCGACGACGCACAAGTCCTGAACGTACCCGAAGACTCGCGTTGTCCCGGTTCGCGTACCATCAGTGCTGTTTCTACTTCTGATCCATCATCTCCTGATGTATTTGGCCCACACATTGATGACAACCTTACGTCAGTACAGCATTCCCAGCTTCTGGACCTGCTGCAAGAATACCGTTCTTTCGATGTCGGGTGAAGTTCTCTCGGTCGCGCGTCCACTGTTACACATCGTATCGACACTGGTTCCCATCCACCGTTACGGCAACGTCCATACCGCATGTCGCCTGCTGAACGCCGGGAAATTAACGAGCAGGTTGACGATATGCTTTGACGCGACGTCATTCGGCCCTCGGACAGTCCATGGGCATCTCCTGTTGTTCTTGTTGCGAAGAAAGATGGTTCTGTGCAGTTCTGTGTAAACTACAGACGGCTCAATAAGATCACTCGCAAGGATGTCTACCCCCTGCCGCGCATCGATGACGCAATTGATAGCCTTCACGGAGCCCAATTTTTTTCTTCTCTCGATCTGCGCTCGGGGTACTGGCAAGTACCCATGGCTGATGACGCTCGACCGAAGACTGCCTTCGTGACACCCGACGACTTGTACGAATTCAACGTCATGCCGTTTGGTCTGTGTAATGCACCTGCGACATTTGAGCGCATGATGGACACCGTTCTGCGCAGCTTGAAATGGCACACGTGCTTGTGTTACCTCGATGATGTCGTCTTCGCTCCAGATTTATCCACGCATCTCCAACGTCTAAAAAACGTTTTCGCATGTGTGAGCAATGCCAGCTTGCTACTAAATCTGAAGAAGTGCCGCTTTGCAGCACGCCAACTCACCATCCTAGGGTACGTCATGTCGAAAGATGGCATTCTTCCTGACTCAGCCAAGCTTCGGGCCGTGGCCGAATTCCCCAAACCTGCGTCCGTCAAAGAACTGCGTAGTTTCGTGTGCCTGTGCTCATACTTCCGACACTTCATACGAAACTTTGCCACGATTATATCACCACTGACGAAGCTCCTTGGAAGTAACGGGCCCCTCAATTCGTGGTCGTCAGAGTGCGACAACGCGTTCTTGAAGCTCCGCCATTTGTTGACGTCTCCTCCCATTCTCCGCCACTACGACCCTACGGCCCCAACGAAGGTGCACACGGACGCCAGTGGTGTAGGCCTCGGCGCTGTCCCGGCGCTGTCCCGGCGCAGCGTAAACCCGGGTTCCCTGATTATGTCGTGGCATATGCAAGCCGTACGCTCACGAGAGCCGAGACAAACTACACCGCCACCGAAAAAGAGTGACTGGCAATCGTCTCGGCCCTTATTTGTTTCGACCTTATTTGTATGGTCGCCCATTCGATGTCATCACCGACCATCATGCACTATGCTGGCTGTCATCATTGAAGGATCCCTCAGGCCGTCTCGCCCGTTGGGCTCTTCGCTTACAAGACTATGACATCCGCGTGCTCTACCGCAACGGACGCCAGCATGCCGACGCCCTCTCGCGCTCCCCTCTGCCTGAAGCTGACGTGCTCTGCTCAGTATCCTCGGTTGCTGCTTCTGCCATTTATGTTGACATTATCGCTACCGAACAGCGAAAGGATAATTGGATCGCCCCACTGATCGACCTGCTCTCTGATCCATCCGCAACGCCATCCACGCGTGCCTTGCGTCGTTGAGCTCACCATTTCGCCATTCGCGACGGCCTCCTACACCGACGCAATTACGACGCCGATGGCCAGCAGTGGCTACTCGTGATACCCCACAGTCTGCGGATACCCCGCAGTCTGCGGTCGGAGATATGTGAATTCTTCCATTCTGATCCGCAATGCGCGCACTCTGGGGTATTCAAAACCTACCATCGCATTCGACAACACTACTTCTGGCGCGGGATGTACCGCTACGTCCAACAGTTCGTTCGCTCCTGCCTCGCTTGCCAACACCGCAAACCGTCCGCACACGTCACGAGTCGGTCTGCAACCGTTACCTTGCCCTGACCGTCCGTTTGGGCGCATAGGTATCGATTTTTATGAACCACTCCCTCTGACGTCCGCTGGCAACCACTGGGCCATCGTCGTCGTAGATCATTTAACGCGATACGCCGAAACCGCCGCTCTCCCTGCGGCTACTGCGCGTGATGTTGCGTCCTTCCTACTGCATCGATTCATACTGCGCCACGGTCCACCCCAGGAGCTTCTCAGCGATCGAGGCCGTGACTTCTTGTCAGAAGTCGTCGACGCCATTCTCACTGAGTGCCATTCTGTCCACCGCAAAACAACTGCTTACCACCCGCAGACGAATGGTCTGACCGAACGCTCTAACCGCACCCTCGGCGACATGCTTTCGATGTACGTCGCCGCCAACCACACGAATTGGGATACTATACTGCCCTTCGTCACCTACGCCTACAACACCGCCCCTCAGAGCACGACCGGTTTTTCATTTTTCTTCTTGCTGTACGGAAGGCACCCGTCGCACATCATCGACACGATACTCCCGTACACGCCGGATCCATCTGAGTGTGCACCTATTTCCGAGACAGCCAGGCTAGCTGAAGAGTGTCGCGAGCTGGCCAAGACATTTACGACGCATGAGCAAGAGCGGCAGAAGAATATTCGTGATGGCTCCGCCACTTCTGAACCCACGTTCCTTCTTCGTTCCGTTGTATGGCTCTCAATCCCGACCTGTGTAGCTGGCCTTTCTTCCAAACTACTCCCGAAATATGAAGGTACCTACCGTGTGATCGAGCGCACATCTCCAGTCAACTATTTTGTCAAGCCAATTGAACAATCTTCGGACATGCGCCATCGGGGCGCGACATAGTCAACGTGGAGCGCCTGAAGGCTTACTATGACCCGCTCGTAGTGACAAGCTGTTAGGTCGCCAGGCGGCTCCCTCTTTACCCAGGAGTAATTGTAGAGAAGCTGCTGAACACTGAAGTGGGTCAAACCCTCATGTGTTCTCTAGTGGGTCTACCCAAAAAGGACGCCGCTCGCGCCGAGAGTCCGTGCTTGGCCTTTACTGTCGTTATTGTGTATACTCGCTGTGTGCCTGCTAATAAACGCCATAACAACTCAATTATATCACGTGCCAAATCTAAATCTCAAGTGGGACTCTTGCAAGGGGTGTCCTCCCCAGCCTGAGCACCAGGAAAGTCCGGACTCTCTTGACCCCCGCACCCCGCCCACGATTTACGCGAACTATACTGCTTTTATATTAGCTACATACCAGAATATGGCATGTTTAATAATAAAGATATTTATTAGATGCTCAAGTGATATTTTAGACCAGGAGTCGTTAGGAACATTCATCCGAAAATACCAATAGCAACCCTAAGCTATAGCATTTTTTTCTGCTCCAAAGACACTCAAGACTGCTCCAAAGCACCATTTTTTTCTGCTACAAAATCTGTTCCAAGAAGCAAAATGTCGCTGCAGTGACTGGATTACTACCTCTACTGTTATGAACAAATCTGTCGAGACTCAACTGGAAATGCTTTAAATTGCGTCTAAAGAGCACAAGGTAGCTGTTGAAAGGTCAAAAGGGTGCAGTCTTCGAGCACCTTGCCCTGATAATGCGCTGCCGCTCGCCATTGTCAATCGCATGAGGCGGAGAGTGGAGCCTCACTCTTCTAATAACAACGGTTTTCCATTTTGCTGCAGTGCAGGAAATAATAATACGAAGCACGCCTTTGTCGCATTTTTCTAGCACTGTGACTGGCTTTTAAATAACCTGATACGGAGTGGGGACCGCCATTGGCCGCTGCGCGCCTGTATGTACTGTGAAGCCTACTTGCAGGGTTCGTGTCTCGTCGAGCAGCGCAACTGAACGCCTTTCTCGTGTGTTTATCGCCGTTATGGATGAAAAAAGCCGTAGCTCGGGCGATACAAGAAAGCTGTTGTGGCAGTGCGCTCTGTAGGAATGGGCTACGAGCAACTGGTCCAATTTGCGGCAATTCTTGCTTGCAAAAGCCAGTGCATCAAAGTCATTCACAGTCATCAGCTAGAAAGTCCGTGATGCGGCAATGGATGCCATCTGTGCCACTCATGTGAGGTCGAGGGATGTACAACAGCACGTAGCCCAAACACGGCCACAATGGCTTCGGCACTGTTGCGTCCCTCGACACTGGACTTAGTTTAGATTTCGAAGTCTTGTCGAACTTCTCTCTAGCTTGCAGTCAGCGTGAGGCTCTGCCAGATGGACAGAAGAAGTGTGGCAAGCGTTTCGTGGCCTTGTCTGTGAGCGAGATGTCTGTGAGGAGTCGGCTCAAAAAAGTCGTCAGGAACAAGCTTACGGTGCTGGCACATTTTATTGGCTGTGACCACTACAAGGATTGTTATTTTTAGTTTGTAAATTCAAAAGTTAAAATTAAAACTTGTTTTTCTCAGAACACAAACTTTGCCCCTCCCCCCTTTTTTTCAATGTGCCCCTCCTTTCATTGGTACTTCTGGTGCTCGGATCTGCATGAAATTTAGCCCAAAGATTTTCCAAAAGATGACAAATGCAATTATCTAGTTAAAATTTCAATATTTTTGTTACATAATAAAAAGTTATATGTAAACCTTCACTAGAGTAGATGACATATGAACTTTTTCATGTCTGTAACATTTTTCATATGTGGTTGCTAATTAGTTATTTGCATTCTACACTTTATTTGAAACATTATGAACTATGAATGGTAACAAATTATGGTTGGTAAGTGGGGTAAACCCCACTTACCAACCATAATTTGTTACCATTCATTACGTCCCAGCTACCAACATATATGATTATGAGACACACCGTAGTAGAGGGTCTCGGAAATTTTTACTACCTGGGGTTCTTTAACGTGCACCCAAATCCGGGCACACGGGCCTACAACATTTTCGCCTCCATCGGAAATGCAGCCGCCGCAGCCGGGATACGAACCCGCAACCTGCGGGTCAGTAGCCGAGTACCTTAGCCACTAGACAATCCCGGCGGGGCGGTAACAAATTATGGAAGTTCAGTGATGAAAGGGGGGGAGGGGCATAAGGCTTGAGGTTATCACTTTGTCATGTTGTAAAGCTAAAATTATGCAACTTACAAGAAAATTAGTTGTATATTTGAAATCAGCATAAAATGTCCTGTAAACAGCTTGAGTTTCAAGGTGAATATTAAAAAAAAAAGTGTCTTTGAGTTGCATCTCCACTTAACTATGTAGCACATCTGAAGGAGAGCGGTCATAAGCGTGACGATTATGTAAGGAGTGCTTACGAGTTGTCAGCATCAATAATGTAACAGGGCCGCTCAGTACGGAATGAATGAAAAATATGAGGAGGGAAATGCTATTGCTTAAGGTAGCATATATACATTACCGTAAGTAAACAAAAATTCATTAAATCAAACTGCTGCTCGCATGGAATGGCATCTAATATGATTGCTTTCGTACTTGAAATCTGCGTGCATGTTTATCTCAACATAATTGGAACTCGTGTTTAATAGAGCACATTTTGCTGGTCTCGTCAGGTTTCATTTACCAAGAGTCTGCTGTTGTATGTTCAGCTGAGATTACCAAGTTCTAAGTTCTCAGCCTTGTCAGCTGCTCTCACCGTAATGTATGGCACTACAAAGCAGTAATAAAACTGATTGGAACAGGTGTTTATATGTAGCATTCAATGTTGATACAATAGCATTCAGAACAAAGACACTTCAGGAATAACTTAAGAGTTTTTGAGGTTGAAAACATCGGTAAACTAGTGGCCTTTGTTTCAACCAGTTTTGAGCTGTCCCATCAGTTAGACATTAGCAATCTTTTATTGCTGGTGTAAAACACAGTACGGTACTCTGAAAATCCAAGTGCTTCATTGGGCCAGTCTTGTTTGTGCAGGGCAACAGACTCTTCAAAGACGGCCGCTATGATGAAGCGATTGAAAGCTATGGCATAGGCATTGAATGTGACCCAGTGAATCCAGTGCTCTATGCCAATCGGGCCATGGCATTCTTGCGTAAAAACATGTGAGTTGCTTGCTTATATCAGCAATTTCACATATTCAAGAGGAAATAAACAGGAAAACTAAATCAGCTTATAGTCTGGAAAATTACCTAATAGAAAAAAATGAAAAGCATAAGTAAGCAAATGCATGATAGGAAATGGCTAGTATAGAAAAGAGAAAATTGTGTCAAGTAAGGAACAGTGAGAAATTCCAATACAGTAAAATTTAAGTAATGGCATATTTAAAAAGAAGGTGTGGCATGCTAACCCTCTGCATCTCTTATTCCTTAACCTTCTTACGAATTTTAACCCATCTCTAATGAAGACTGTCTGAACAAGTCTTGATTTGCATAGGTTCATTTTGCGCAATGTTCGCACGAATTATGGAGAATGGACTGTTCACTTTGCTGCTGTCTCATTGTGAAATGCACAGCCATTTGGGTCAAAAACCTCGGAAAGTCCATCGATTTAGCCATGAAATGAAAAAATAAAGCCTTCTTTATATGACACATGTGTCATGATGTATCATTGAAATCGTTTTCGCTCTCATTATTTTTATTTAGCAGAGTGTTACACATATTTCCCTATGCTCATTCTTGTATATGTTTGAATGCCTTTGTTTTGTCATAAATACAGTAATTGTCAATGTATTGATGTGTATTTATACATTTGTTTATCCATACTTGCACGCCATCGTACATATTTTGCAATCAAACTTGTGCATCAATACGACACCAATTAAATCTTTACCACGAGATCTCCTTGTATTTATTTCAACTAAACGTGCAATCTTCAGCTCTAAGCTCAGTCCCTGTTGGCAGCAAGTTGTCTTTTTGTCTACTATCTTGTCACCCATGTCACATTTATCACAATACGCTGAAAACAGTACAATTAACATACTTATGTCTTCGTTGTCTGTTGGTTTTTATTGTGGATATGTTTCAGCTTCTAATGCAATTTTTATTTTTAATAAAAATTGATTGATTCAAAATCGTGTGCAAACTTCCCTTGCATTCGCCTGGTCAGGCTCGGCGCTGCTGAAGAAGACTGCTGTAGGGCCCTGGAGTGGGACCCAAAATATGTCAAGGCCTATCACAGGCGGGGTCTGGCTCGGCAAGGCCTCTCTAAGGGGGCGCTAGCCGCAGAGGACTTCCGCATGGTGCTCTCCCTCGAACCAAACAACAAGGAAGCAAGGCAGCACCTGACTAAACTAGAAAAGGTAAAAAAATGGCTACTCAAATAATAATTACTGCTGCACATGTGAAGGCGGGAAGGGAGAGAGTGAGAGAAATATAAACGTTTATTTAGAAACAGTGTTCCGAGCGTGGCCCGGTATCACCCTAAGGTGGGAGGGTTCCCTAGTCCAGGAACCCTCTGGCTTCGACTGCCCTCTTGGCCCTGGCGACTTGTCGCTGGTTCTCGAGGACGAGCTTGGCCTCCCACGTTCCCATTAGGGGATCGTCGTTTATTCTTGGGGCTTGGTTCTGCTCCAGTTGCAAGTCGTCGTTTGCATGGCACTGGCATACCAGGAGCAAGTGTGCCAGAGTGTCCGGTAGGCTGCAGAGCAGGCACATGTAGTCGTGTGTCGTTGGGTAGAGGCGGTGCATTAATATGCCATGTATGTAGGTGTTGCTTTGCAGGCGTCTTAAAATCTCGCTCTCTTCTTTGGTTATTCTCGGGTGGGGTGGAGGATACACCCGTCGCTACAGTTTGTAGTGTTGAAGTAGGGACGAGTAGGTGTTTTCTACTGCCTCCATCTCTGCAGCCACGGATCGGGTATCCTTTGGTCCCAGGGCAGCGGCGTGGGCCGCTTCATTTCCCTGTAGACCCTCGTGTCCAGGAACCCAGATTACGCAGGTATATTGAAGTGGAGAGCTCCGCCGTTGCAGGATGTTAATTGCGTCGGCTGAGACGCAGCCCTTCGCATAATTCCGGCAAGCAGCTTGTGAGTCAGTGAAGATTACCGCGGTGTCATTACATGCTGTGGCGGCGAGAGCGATTGCTGCTTTTTCTGCTGCATCTGATTTGCGTGCCTTGACTGTGGCCGACGCTAACTCTCGGCCTTGAGAGTCTACAACGCTGATAGCATACACGTTTCTACGGGGGTACTTGGCCACGTCAGTATAGCGGGCGTTCGGGTCTTGTCTGAACTATATCCAAGCCAGTAAGAGATAAACAGAAATGACAGAACGAAATTCCGACTATCAGAGGGTGTTTTGTTAATGGAATGAGCGTTGCTGTAAAAGGGCCAAGCTTTGTTTTGTGCATGTTCATGGTGATGAAATGCATTACGTCTCTACACATTAGAACGTTACAACACACCAGCATAAAGTAGTTGCTACTTCGCAGCTGGCTATGAAGTTCACGCGTAATGTGTGTAAAGTGCACGCTTGCTACATAGTATTCTTCTAGCAGCAGCTCTGTCTTCAATGATGCATTACTCTAAATATGGTCATGAATAGTTTGAAAAGAACAGGATATCTAGTATGTATATCTGATGCATGATTGCATGATAGTGTGTGTGTGAACTTGGATCAGTGTTTGAGTACTAATAAATTTGACAGTAATAATAAATATAGCTGGAATCTTCAAGCATAGTGATGAATATGGGGGACGGGGGCATTCAGGTGTATTTCTCAAAAGGGCCGTTACACGGTCACCCATCAAATTGTACTTTTTACCGAAAAATAGAAGTAGAGGGTCAATTGTGCACATGCATATGCAAAAAATGGACTACAACGGAATATTCAATTTCCAAATCGAACTCCACCCATTGCAGGCAACTGTGATTCTACCACAGTGTGTGCAACATCACGTGCTTTATGGGCGAAAATTGGGTATCATGGCCCTTTCACAGATAACCACATGAATTTTCTAAAAGAATTATTACAGCACAGTGACCGGGGAACCCTTGTTTCAGGGCTAGTAATATTCTCTCGTCGTAAAAGCTGAAGGTGAGGCTCACATTTAATTGCCAGCGATTAGTTTTTGTTGTTGTTATTGTTGTTGTAAACTGTCTTTCTCTGCTCCTCATCTTTTTTAAGGAATTGAAGAGTGGAGGTGGTGACACGGTCACAACAGAGCCTTCCTCGCTCGCCCAGTCTTCGAATGCCAAAGAACCAGCAGCTCGAGCTGAAAAGCCGCCGAAGAAGGGCTCTGCCACTGGGAAGGCGTCCCTGCCCATCAGAGCGGTGACTGCAGTTAAAGTGGAACCCCTGAGCAGCCCTCGAAACAGGAGAGCAGCAGAAGTAAGTAGTTTGTGAATACTAGTACTATTGCTGTTCAGGATGCTGACTTGCATTGTCAAGCAATGGCTGTCATTTAAATTTGAAGCCAAGCAACACCCTCTGCTTGCAAACCACGGTGGTCCTAAGGTGTGTGGCTTGTTGGGCTTGTGGTCACACACTTGTAAATGGAAAAAAAAAAAAAAACATTGCCAAATGAAATGAAGCACAACTGAAGGAACACACAGAATGCTTAGCAAAAAAAGAGGTTAATTACCTCGCGTATGCCTAATGATTCGGTGTGTTGGAATTGTGCAATTTTATGTTTCTATAGCCTTCATAACTTCTGTAATCAAGAGATTCTGCCTATGTATCATGACGAAGGCTGTGAAAGTTGGCCCACCATTGGTTTCCCGTCAACTTCTCTTTATATTGCGTCGAAGCAGTAACACCTCCACTTGTTAGCGTTCATCCTGTGCGTTTCTTTGCTTGTGCTTGTCTCCTTTTGAGCTGCTTTTTCTATTTACATTTGATGGCTTTCTTGCCAAGTGACCAGTTTTTTGACCTTCGTACCCATTCTAATATTACTTCAACCAGTAAAATTATGGTTTTTCATTTGCATGTAGTTCAAGGATAATCCAGTTTGGGTATAGTCTCTAATTTCATTCCTTTGTAGCCCAATTACGAAGCCTAAAAACATTGACTCGATCTTATGACTGCTTCAGTTGTTACACTAAGGTACTATGACCAAGCTAAATGTGCTCATTGCAGTTGTGTCAAATGAGCAGCATCATTGTACAGTCGAACTCCGCTACAACAAATGCCGCTTCGACGAAACTTCCGCTGCAGTGAAAAATTCATGGTTCCCTGACAGCAGTCGATAGGAGTCAATGCATAAGTATTGTCGCCACAGTGAACACTTGTTCTTCTGCCGTCCCGCTTCAACGAGATTTCACGATAGTATAACAATCAACCTATATTGAGAGACCGGTCAGCTCATACGAAAGGATGGTGACTTCTTGACACACACCGTGTTTTTTGCTGAATCAGAAGGTCGAACTGCTTCTCTAAACAGTACACAGGGTAGTGACAGGTGCAAACTGAGGGGCACCTAGCATCGCTTGCAAATCATCCCTAAAAATACCAAGCCCATGCGATTTTTTTTACCAGAGCGTGGCAGATAACTTCAGAGGCCAGGGACCCTCAATTTCGATTCTGTTGATCTCCATGGAGGCGCTGTCCAGACGTGAAAAAGACCGACTGACAAGTTTGTGGACAGTTCGCGAGCAAGTTTGTGGAAAAAATTGGGAGACCCTTAAGCTTTGCCTTTAAGGGGGGAGGCTAACCTGGAGACCGAACTTTTTTATTTTTTAAGATATATGGATGAAACTTTCAGGGGTTGTTCACTACAATAAAACTAGCACAACTGCTAAGTTTCACGAAGCTGTGTTTCTTAGTTCCAGAGTTATTGAGGTTTAAACTGGGTGCTTCACATGGGTGCCTGAGGAAGAGTCTTGAGAAATCCCAGGACATAGTAGAAAGCTGAAATTCATTGTGGTCATTCTTTGATAGCTATCCCAGGGCGCTACAAAGCGGTTTTTTTTAATCCCCCCCCCCCAAAATTTTCGCGCAACTTTGAATTTGATGTAACCAGTAATGACCAGATTCATCAAAAATTAATTGTTTATTATAAATTAACAGCACCAATTTTCAAAAAAAGGAGCTTGTTACGCCCTTGCAAGGAACAGAATAAAAAAAACGGCACACAAACCTGATGAACGGTTTTCGAGTTCTTGCTTTCCTCAGCACCACAACTAGCAAAAAAATCCGTTCTGAGAAAACAGGCCGAAAAAGTTCAGAACACGTGTTTTCTTCAAAAAGCTCCAGCACAGTAGCTAGAAGTGTCCTGGCGCACTCTTTTCTTCTTTTGCCTGGCCTCCATCTTCTTTTGGCGTCTTTTAGAATTCTTTTTTAGGCGTAAAGCGTCTTTTTCACGAGCTCGCTGGATGACCAGATGACCTGGTTTAAGTCCAGTGGAGTCCGATATCACTTGGGTTACTTTGCAGCAGCCGGCATTGTAGCGCAGCACTGCTTCATGCAGTGCTGTTTCTACCGCGATCAAGGATGAGTGTTGTTCCTTCGGCATCAGAGACCACAGAATGGAGTGGAATGATTCTGATGCATTTTGCGTCTTCGCTCCCAGGCAGCGCTGAAGAAGCGACTTTTGTGACAGTCTTTCGTAGATGGGCAGCATAGCTGCAGCGACATAGTCCGGTAGGCTGTGTTTATGTTTTGGCTGTGGCTCACGCTTTGCCTCTGCAGCTCTATGGCGGCACCACGATTGAGCCCCCTCTGGGCAAAGTGCATGGTGAGGGTCCTGGTCAGTCGATGTGACGTGGTGATATGTTGCCATCACTGCACGCTGCATGGCTGTTAGGTCAGTTGAATTGTTTCTCAGGGCCCAACCATAATATCCTGTCAGCTTTTCAATGAGGGCTTTAGTCATCCCCCCCTTCCCACTCAGTGGCTTATCACTTTTCTGCACATTGTTTCGAAGAGCACTTCCAATCCTTTTCTGAACATGGTTCAGACATTCTTCTTTTACAATTGGCACTAGCCCGTACACATTCTCTTCTGTGAGGGCAGCGAAGGTACGGCTGTCTCCGTCGGACACAAGAGTGGTGTACCGCAGGCCATGCTTGGATACAGACCGCCCAAAGAGAGTCAAGCCTGCCTCCACTTCCATGCTTCCCGATTTTGCGTCTGTGTTTTTCTGGCAAATGTGGTGCTTTTGCCAGCTTTCTTATGCTGCATCTCCAGGTTTGGGCCCTGTTTGGCATCCAAGGCAGTGGTTTGAAAGAACTACAGCATCCAAGATGAGACCTGTAAAGAAGTCAATTACCGATCCCACTCCGATGTGCGATGTGTGACCCCGCTTATGCCATGTGCCATCGTACACTACGGTGATGTCTTTGCAGAAGCTGGGGTCCCTTTCTTTATATGTTTTGATCACTGCTGTGGCAGAATCAGCATAAAACTTCTCCAAAGCGGTGGCCTCTGGCTTCCTGAACGTCTCTTTCAAGTGCTTTTGAAACATCTTGTGGTGAAGACCTCTGTAAGAGACGTTCATGGCAGCCCAAAAGTCATTAAGAGCTGTTTGCCCCTTGCCTATTTGCTTTATAGCCATTATGGCGCGGACATTTACATCGAAGGCCTGCGTGTCCTTTTTGCGGAGTGATGTCCATAATTTATGGACGGTGCCACAAGAGGCACACACGACTTCAAGTTTAAGCTTGGTGCTCTCTCGGACAGTCATAGCACCTTTCAAACATTCTTTGCACACTGTGCGGCTGAGCACGACGTTAAAGATGTTCATTTGAACGAGCGAAAAATGTTCGCCCTCACTTGTCACTGCAGGTGCAAGAGCCGGCTGCATCAGTTGAAATTTCTTCTGCGTCGCCAGCGTAGACTCGAGTTCAGCGCGAACGGCGTCACGACGTTTCGCATTCGCATCGATTTCTTCCTTCGTTAGGAAACGCGTCCGCAGATGAAGCGACGGTCCAATCACGCTCGATGGCGGCACCGATTCAGACGAAGGGCAGGGTCCGGCGATATCAGAAGCACTCGGTGTCACACTGGATGGCATCGATTCGGAGCACGTGTCGAGCCCGGCGATCTCGGAAACACTCGGTGCATTTGCGGCTCCAGCCACACTCGATGTGTCGGATTCTCGACTGGCGACAGCCGACAACACAGTTCCGTCGCTCCAAGCGTCTACGCAGTTGGCACCCGCAGCAGAATAGCGAAATTTCGATGATCGTACAAGCCGCATAGCGCGCCTCCGCGCACCGGACTTCCGCACTGACTTCGGCTTCGTTGCCGGCATCGCCCGCAACAACAAAGACGAAAGG
The DNA here is from genome assembly GCF_043290135.1 of Rhipicephalus microplus. Lineage (NCBI taxonomy): Eukaryota > Metazoa > Arthropoda > Arachnida > Ixodida > Ixodidae > Rhipicephalus > Rhipicephalus microplus. The sequence goes on along the minus strand of NC_134708.1, from coordinate 12,800,819 downwards.
CACAGAACTAGTGCAAAAAGAAAAAAAAAACGTGAGAAAAATGATCGAAAAGATAGCACAAGGCGAAGAGCGGCTCGTAAGCAGACGTCTGTCGAGGCGGACGGAGCAGAGAGCAACAACGAAGCGAGCGCGCTGGACGCGCCATCGAGAGAAGCGACCGCCCCCGCTGCTGCACAGCAGCCAATGGCGGGCACGCTTTCTCCCGCGAGATATGAATGCGCTGCTCTAGCCAATCAGCGCTCCGCATCGCATCGCGGGAAAACGCCAATAGCGTCTCAACTGTGCTGCCGACGCCATTTTGCAAGGCGGCAAACGAGAGAGAAAGAATTCACGGTCAAAACAACACCAAGATGGCGCGGGACGACCGCATGGTCCGGGAATGGCGCGCGCGCGAAGTTTGGTTTGATTTCGGGATTTGCGCCTGTTTTGGACGCTGCGACGGCCTCGAAAATAGTATTTTTTTGCACTTTGCGGTTGAATTAGGTGCTGATAATTACAGAATAGGTAGTTTATGAGACATGCAACCCAAAAATGTGGTTTTCCGAAAACCGACTTTTTCGCGATTTTTTCGGTTTTCAAGGGCCACGTCTCCCCTTAAGCGTTGAACGCGATAGTGAAATTTGGTGCCTAGTGCACCTTTCAACCGCTAAGTGCATACTTATTCATATGTTTTGTTACATACACAAGCACGAACACACACACAGTAGATTGGACCGGCGCGCGCTATTATCGCCGAATGGGCTCGTTTCAATTGTGACACCTGTCGAACAAAATGCGTTAAAGAAGCCCTGAAACACTTCTTCAAGTATTCAATTTCAATTCCAGGCTCAGATATTTATTGCTATACAACAAACTCAATCTTGAACATGTGGATGCATTTTAAGAACCTGAAAATGTGTGGACGAAGTCTAAAGTTTGCACCACCAGAAACTGCCGCTGTTCAGCATTCCTTCACACTGCTGCTGGGTGCAACCGCGGAACGATGCTTTTTTCCGATTCTAATGCTTATAATTTTGTTCGCGCTTGGCCAATGTGGTAACTTATCGAGCGGCTTATCAGAATAAGGCAAAAGTCACTGCTCCACGATACCCTGCCTCCGTCTCGGCGTTGTCGGATACACTTTGACGGCCGACAGCTGCTGGTGTTAACGTGTTAATGCAACTGTTTGGTTCGTTCACGAAAGCAGTTTTAGGCGTGATTTCAGCATGCTTTTCACCATGGCCTCGCTATGCATGGGTGAGAATCGCGTGATAATGCTGCTGGGAAAGAATAGGAAGCAGCACACTCTTTTTGAATTTTGAGAATAAACGTTCCTTTGTTTTGATAGCTCAGATCAGGTATATTTTTTCGATTTCACTTCAACGAAATTTTTTCCACGCCCTCTCAGTTCTATTGTAGCAGGGTTAGACTATTCACACATAACCTTATGTCTACATGCCATCAGCAGATTTTGTTGCGACGTTTTGCTTTCAGTTAGGTGAGGCCTATCCTTTAGAGACCCATTTCAGCAGCAGTTAAATTGTAACCATTTTTTTTTACCTATGTACTGTATAAGTGTGATCATCTTTCGTTTGAGTCCATCTTCAATAGACTGTCCCTTCCTGTTTGCAGAAACCGCTGAAGAGGGTGCCCATTCAGGATGTGCCAGGTGGAACACCTTTGAAAGAAGGGTGGGTGGCAGCAAGGAAGACGCACGAACCGGAGCTCCCACCACCTGCGCCGACTTCGTATCAGTTTCAGGTTGACTGGAAGCAGCTCGCACCATTTCCTGAGCTGCGCTACAAATACCTCCAGGTGCAGTCTTGTTGTTGAACGCATAGGTTCAACACATAGGTTTGTCTGTCTTTGCTTTGCATTTTGTCGTGTGATGCTTTGAAGCTACAATACAGTCTACTGCAGCTCCAATGTAAGTGTTGGAGGAACGTGTTTTTCTATTTACCTTGAGCACCTGGTTGCTTTTCTTTTTCTCCACAGCAAATGGACCCGAGCAAATTGGGAACATTTTTTAAAGAGTCGATGGAGACTGAGCTCTTTTGTGACATCTTATGCATCCTGGAGAACCAATTTGTGAGGTGTGTATGGGCCGTTGACTGGCATGACAACTTTCATTACCTGTGTGCATGGGCGTGGCTAGCGCTACAAGTCGGGCGTGTGCTCGGGCATGTTGGTAACTCGTGTTCACTTTAATCACGCGTGGTAAGAACAAGGGTGGAAAGGGTCGACATGGACAGTTACTGCAGCCGCGTCATTCTTTTTCGTACTTGTTCTTATTGTTCATTATAAAAGTGAACACGAAGTTAGAAGATGTTTTCAAAGAGGCCCTGATCAATTTTTGAACATCGTCGAAATACACTGCCAAGTCTGTTGCCAAAGCTTCTATGAACATGTGAGCCAAATATTGTAGCACTTCACGCAGCGGGAATATTGTAGTTACGTTTCAGGGATGCCTAGAAATTGCTTACTGTTGTCTCAGAAAATTGCATCATAGGAGGAAAGGACACTGTGATTGGCCGATCTGAGCATTCTTGCCCTACATGGTTACCACATTTGCCACTTGCTGGTGCTGCGTTTGCTCGGAACAATACGCGCCTACCATAGCGTGTTGAATTGCCCTTGTGCATCTGATGCTACATTTGTCTGTTTTCTTTTTGTTTGATTTGCTACCAATTACATTTATTGTACCGTTTTGAAACCTGTCTATGCCACACGCACCCCCCCTAACGTAATGCCTTCGGGCCCTTATGTTGTAATACCGTATTTACTCGCGTAATCTTCGCACTCGCATAATTCTCGCACCCACCACATCGCCCAACAAAAATACGATTTCTTTTTTTCCTCGAGTAATTATCGCACACCTGAAAACTGCCACAATAATGTCGTCTGCTCGTTTCCACCACAGATGATTATAGCGCGTGCCGTCTGGCGCTATCTCTTAAGCATCAAGCCTACTATTATTGCACGGAGATTCAATCCAAGCCAAGCCAAAGTGGCAAGTGCGCGTTGCGGCGTGTTTTATACGTTGTGTTGGTAATCTCGTCACGTTATCGAGTGATACTGAAGCTACACGGCTTCTTTTAAGTTGAAAGTGATAGATCATGCACTAAACAATGGCAACAGGGCCGCTGGAAGGCCCTTTGGAGTCTACGAGTCTTGTGTTCGCTACTGGTGACAGCAGCTGAAAGCCACCAAGACGCGTTCGGCCTGCCGTGTGCCTAAAACTGGGATTGATGGTAAACTTCATTTTCTTGGAAGGAAACTGCAAACGATTCTGTTAAATAGCCATCAGCCCAATACTGAAGTCCTACGCTTACCTTTTGAGGACTTCTGTTGAACGACCAACGCTACCGCTATGCCCGCAACGCCCCCAAGCTTTGCGTATGGTATTCTAATTCTCGACTATTTGCTCGCACTTTTTGTGTCTTAAATAAAGCTTGGTGTTAGATGCCGGTGTGAGAATCGGATTTGCGGCCACTTCGTTTTCTTTTTCACTCTGTACGTTTTAGTAGAAAGTTTTCTCCGTGTGATTCTCGCACCCCCCAACTTTGCATCGGTTTTCTGCCAAAAAAAAGTGCGAGGATTATGCGAGTCAATACGGTAAATGAAGTGAAATGCCTAGTAGAATTGCACAGTAATGACGCTAACATGCTCGTTTTCCCACCGAACGCGAGGCACACTTTCAAAGGTAAAAACTCCCCTATGCACTCACCCAAGATGAGTGGAAGGCCAAAGCAGTCTCCTTTTTCTTTTCAGTTGATGTATTGTTCCGGCCCTGCAGCTCTCTGAAAGCTTTCTGCGCCTAATGTGTTTTAGCATTGCCTCCAGGATCGGAGGCACATTACCTAGTTTTGCACTGGCCTGCCGATGACCCATATAGCTTCCTGTAAATACACTAGAGGGAACTCTGGAGCTACGGTCTACGGGAGCTGCAACACATGGCGCCTCAGCCGGCACGGGAATGATGGGCATTACACAGATTTGTCAAAACTTTACTCCTTCGGCTCCGTTCGGTATCGCGTGGCCTGGAACTACTTTGTCAAATGAAGAAAATTAGCAAATCTTCCGCAGTTCCACTTCACTAGCTTGAACTTTTAGACTCGCCAATTCGAATCGGTTCATGAAGTTCACAAAAACCATTCTTTTATACAAAACCAACGCGAAAACACAAGAACAATCAAACCCATAAGCATGAAGATTAAGTACAGACGTGTACTACACATCATTCTCATGGTGGCGGAATGATCGCAGCGCCAGAGCTCCCTCTAGTTAATTTTGGGGAACGCTCTGTGTTGACCTAGTGGCGATGTCATGTGATGACATCATCTTACAGCATGATGACATCTTTAGGACGTCACAAATTTCGGTGGTCTTTGACGTCACGAGGCCGTCGTATGGTGACGTCATCGAGCGTTTTTTCGCATCACTTGTGCTGACGCAGTCGATGAGCAACCCCAACACATGATGCCGGTCAATTTTTCATGTTTGATCGACATGTAGGGCCTTTTTACCCCCTGTAAAAAAAACGCACTCAAAGTTGTGATGCATATTGACGTAGCATTTAGCCTTTCTGTCACCCCTTCCCATGTAGATTTCAGCGCACATGCCGGTAAAGAGAGAAAAAGCACTTCAAGCATTCAGCAATTCTCAGTTACTCTAGTTGTACATGACGGATTTGAAAATTATTTGTGGCGATCGATTCGTGTGACAATAAACTTCAATGCTGAAGTCGTTTGACGAGTACTCTAAAAAGCATTGCAGGGCCCCTCTAAACTTTGCATTAGAGAGCCACGTCATATTTCAAAAAGCTCCGATATATGTTTTGATGTATTTTGAATGTTGTCAAAACTTTCCCACATATATGTCACATGTAAAGGAACACGACTTGCAAGTATAGATATTTGGAAATGTTTAAAGCATAGGTTAATTTAGAAGTTAAAGGGGTGGTGCCATCACGTTCGTGGCATACGTGTTTTTTGCTGTGTTTCCTTCAGCTCAAGGAAGCATGATATGCACACCAAGATTCGTGTATTTTCGCTAAATATTTTAATATTGCTCTACTTATGTGGACCATTTTCCGTTTTGGTTTCGTGTTGCCGAATTGGGCAGTGACGTCAATGCATACAGAGGAAACCCACAACAGGCTTGGGATAGCCTCGAAATTTGGTGTCGCCACCCCTTTAAGTTTGTCGCAGAAGTGCTACGCATGAAGCATTTAAAAAAAGCAGGACGTTGCTTTGCAAGGAAAACGTTGCGATAGTTTGTCTTTTTTCTTTCTTTCCTTCTATTTTAGGGATGGTGTAGATATCCACCCCATTTTGAGCAGCCTCCCAAAAGTGGGCCGCTTCTCAACGTTAGTCATGTTCCTTGGAAGTGAAGACAAGAAGCGTAAGTTGCGATACGCATATACAGTCCAATCCCGCTGCAATGAGGTTTCTGCTACGATGAAATTTTGGCTATGATGAAAAATTCTCGGTTCCCCATCAGCAGTCCGTAGGAGTCAATGCATAAGTATTCTCGCTACAACAAAAACTTTTTTTCTGCCGTTCCACTTCAACGAAATTCGACGATGCAATATCCTGGCTCAGATATTTAATGCCATGTAGTAAACACAACCTTGAACATTTTGATCCATTTTCAGAACATGAAAATACACCGATGAAGTCTAAAACAGCCATTGGCACCACTAGAAACTGAAGCTGTTTACCAAGCATGGGGGCCACCGCTGCTCGGTCGTGATGGCAATAAGACTGCCCTGCATTTTGCCACGGGCCTGCTTCTGAGCTGCAGACAATCTGAAGCTGAAGCTTCGTTCATGGTTCCCTTCACGCAGCTGCTGGGTGCAATTGCGGAACAATGGCTTTTTCTATGCCAGTGCTTTTGGTTCTTTCTTGTCTTTCTTGTCCCCTTCCCTAATCCCCCAGTGTAGAGTAGCCAACCGGATCTTTTTGGTTAACCTCCCTGCCTTCTCCCTTTTGTTGCTTCCTCCTCCTTGGTTCTTTTCGCGCTTGGCCAGTGGTGTCACTAATCAGAGTGGCTGTTTGTTCGTGTCATCAACAAAATCAGCCAGCCGCGAGTGGTGGATGATAAGAATAGCATAGAATAAGGCAAAAGTCACCGCTCCACGATACCACCCCTCTATCTCAACGTTGTCGAATGCACTTTGACGCCGGACAGCTGCTGGTGTTGTCGCGTTAGTGCAACAGCTAGGTTCGTTTACGAAAGCGGTAATGGTCATTTTTTTAGGGTACTTCTCACCATGGTGTCGCTATGCAATGGGTAAAAATGGTGAGAATTGAGTCGTGACGCTGCTGGAAAAGGAAAGGCAGCAGCCAACACTCTTTGAATTTGAGACATGTTGCCATGGCTCAAATTGCCATGTTGAGCCACGTGCGGCCAGCAGCAAGAGGCTGGAGCCACGCTGGCGATGCTAGTATGTACACCGTAGCTGCGTCGGTGCCGACGCAAAGACTTATCCGTCACCTAGGCTACCGCCCTCGTACCACTCAGCGAGTGCGTAGAGTGCCGCAGTCTTTTTTCCTTTTCTATATTGCTCCCTACGCCTTCGTTTGTTCCGTACGCATCCTCTCCTTCTTCACAATGGCTTTGTGGCTCGCTCCCAAGCGGCGCACCCAGCGCGCCTCCTTTTCAGATGCGCACTCGCTACAGCTTTTGTCACAAAGATTTTGCGGCAACCGTACTATAACTGGTCTTTCATCTTGGGGGGCTGCATAATGAGCGGTATGTGTATAAATGTGATTCTATGGGAGGGTAAATGGGGTTCGAAGAATACCGCATTGTAACCCATCCTTCACTGCAAGCAGTCACGTTTCAAGTGATCTACATTGTACAAGCGTCACTTAGCAACTTGCGGGCCACGCAGCACACAGTCAAGTTGATATATTCGAAGCGGAGGGCGCCAGCTGCAACTGGCGTAGTCATTTCTTTTTTTTCTTTTTTTTTTTCGCTGATGCTGTCTGTCTGTTCACTTTACTTGCTCTACATGTGTGAGCAGCCAACTTCAAGCGGATCAATATGTGTGGAGGGGCTAACGGCATTTCCTATTGTCTAAGGGGCTCTGTAGCCTTTACAGTGCTGAAAGGAACTTCCGAGACGGGGTGTAGGTATATTTAAAATTTCTCTCGGCAGTGTCATTGGGTACAGCCTCAAGCTCATGAGCAGAGCGCATGAGCAGCCGGTTTTGCTCATGCGCTCTGCCTTGTGAAAGTTTCAAGCTGTGATGTGGTGTGTCAGGAGCATGCGCAGCTTAACAGTCATGCCGAGCACGCGACAGCCCACAACTGCTGCAAGGTATCACGCCGTAGAGCGAAAACCAGCCGCTTTCGTGTGCTCTACACAGACATGGATGCAACTGTGAGACACATATGTGCTTTTAGCTCTAATTTTTTGTTGAATTCTTTATGAAATTCGTGAAACGATGGGAAGGTTTCTGTGCAGTTTTCTGCGGCCCTACATGATAAAAAGGGGCAGGAATGCATGTTTATTGCGTGAAACAGTGAGAAAGTGTTTTTTTTGGACTAGCTTTATAGCCGTCTGTCATGAAAGCCATTGGATAATGCCGCAGCCTGGTTAGCCAGACTTCACTGATCCTTTGGGCTTGATGTCATTGCGTGATAAAGAACCTTTTTTTTTTTTAAATATTGGTTGCAGACCTGCCCCTTTATCTTAATTCATTTTTTGACCGCAGTTGTTTTGTTGATATTCATGATATTCCTGGCTATCTTATTGCTTTTTCTCTGCACATGGGTACATATGTACTGTATTTACCCAAATGTAATGAGTTTTTTTTTCCTTGATTTTCTCTGCCCTCATGTTCTGATCATTTAGCGAAATTCCTGTTGTCTAAAAAAAATGCAATGATGCACACAAGTCCTTTATTTTTTATGCATTTTTTTCTTAAAAGTTTGAACATCACCTTGCAATCGTGGTCACATTACAATCGAGTAAATGCGGTAATTATTAATTGAATTTCAGTGTTTCTCCCCAAATAAACCTTCAGCTGTAAGTTGGCATTCGAGGTGCTTTCTTTTTTTTAGTGTTTATCTGTTATAGTGCTGCGATTTCCTTCTGGAATCAATACAAACGTGCTCATTCTACTCTCCTTGTCAAGTATGTGCCGGTGCCATCGCATGAACTGGAAGCTCAGGAGCTTGATTTGTCTTGGTAACAAGACCTTCTGTTTCCTACATTTCAGGACTGGCGAGGCTACTAGCCATTGCCTCAAAAGTTGATCCGGGTCTCGCACTCCACTATGGATTGTGATGGGAGAGGTGGAGAGTCGTTATGTTGCTATAAAAGCACAGATCATACTCATTGTTGCCACGAGTCACTCTGAAAGCTTCATGCAAAATTTTTTTTGCACTGTAAAAAGAATGCAAACTCCTCACCACAACATTGTTGCACATTCTTTGCTCACTGCTTTGTAGACTGTTGGTGTTTTAAATAAATGTGTTTTGAAAAATCGCACAGCTGCAAGGCTCATTAATATGTCTGTGGGCTCCGGATGTTGCTCTCTCTTTCTCTTGTGACTGCTATATATCACACATGTGCAAAGAATGGCATTGGTAATGTACAGGCTACTAATTATGTAGTAGTTACTAGACTGAATTTTCTTATAATGTGCATAAAAACAGATTTTCACATCTTGGACAAAGACGAAATAAAAGTTCGTATGTGGTAGTTCATGGCTGATCCTTTATATAATAAAGGCAATATATCAGACGAGTGTGGGCATGCTTGATTTCGTTGGAGTATTTTACCACTATTTGGCCTGACAATGGGGTACAGGTGGCAGCATCATCAATGCGCTAGTGTGAATAGGCTGTGTGCAAGCAAATGCGTACAGTGGAGCTTTTTTCCGAGCAGTGCGGTCACGTTGTCGGCCAATAAAGTGCATTGACTGCAGCCCGCTCGTAGTATACATGTCGCCCATTTCAGAATGGATGCACAAAGCTCGCTGAACGTTGCTATTACTTGTGAGAGAAATGCAATCTGCCCGTGAAAGGCACCTTCGCGCCTGGTCTGCATTTTCGCACTATGTCGCGTTTCTCGTATTTTCACTTGTAAGTGTTGAACGTGGGTTTCGCCGGCTACGCACTGCTGTACTGCAACGGGATCCATTTTTTGCCTCATGCATGCCGGTCTTGGATAGAGAGAAACAATTCTGTACTTTTTGGTGATGAGTTAAAACTGCGAATACGTATTCACATTTTTTCTTATACAGTTCTCCATGAAATGAACAGAGGACAGTTGATAAGTTTATTCAGGAAAGGTACGTGACTGACAGTGCTTTAGCGTGCTTGTTAGGCAACAGTTCACCCAGCTTTCATTGATTGATGGCATGATAGTGATGCTAGAAAGGTTCGGTTATTTGGTGGGACAAAAGTGTATATATTTTTTTTTTCAAGCGAATAATGCCCACTCCTTCCCCCAGTCACAAAAGGTTTCAAGATAATGTAAAAAAGAAAATGACATTTTGTGTGAAATTATACAACTTAAGTGCGAGGCATGCAGCCTGCATTAATTTTGACCATCTGGATTTTTCAAATCAAACCCAAATATAAGCACTTGGGTTGGCTGACGAATTTCGCCCCATGTTAAAGTTACGTTTAGCGACTCACACTTGATAACCTTTGTGTCGATCCATTTTCTGTTTTTTTCTAAGAACAACAAAATGTCAGAATTTACTAGACAGAGATATTGCTGTAGTGCAACTAGGACTGTACAATAATAAGTTATATCAAGCACAATTAAGCCTAATCTCGTAACCGATAAGTGGGGCTTCATGTTTTTGGAGTTTATTTTTATTAAAATCAAAGGGTATTTTTGGAGCTTATTTCTGGAAACAAAAATTCCGCTTTTATTGCAGTCTTTTTCTGATAAATAGGCAAGTCTCTTAATTTTGGCATTTAATTTTCATCATAAGTTATTGCAATGTGGTCTTGTTATTTCATTTCATTTTATTTACTACTTCACACAGCAGAGGGCATGGGAAGAAGAAAGCTCAGCACAGCTTGACTGAGCTTCCCAATGAAATTGCTTTGCATTGTTGATAGTCCTTGTGCTCCTTTCTCCGATTTTTTTTTAATCGCTTGCTGTTTATTTACCCTGTCAATTAGGCTCTTCACGGGGCACTGCTGTAAATTTGTCCTAGAGGTGGCTTTTGGAGGGCAGGAGCTAGTCAAGCTACTCCTGAGCTTATTCTTCGAACCTCTCTTACCTTGTTGATGAAAAATACAGGACCTGATATTATTACTATTCTGAATACTCCAAAATCTTATATGAAATGATATCTGACGGCGAAAATATGTGAACCCAGTAAGTGTATTTTAGATGTCTGAAAGGTTTCACCGCTCAAACGTGTACACACAAGCACAAAAACTTCAATATAAAACATTTGTTCTTGTTCGTATACTTTACGAGGTTACTGCCATTGATGGAGGTGCACTTGCTTTGATGACGATTCTTAGCTTTGAAAATTCCCTTTGAACATTCAGAAAGCGTTTTAAAATCTGAATTCATCGAATAAACCTGAATCGCCAAAAGTTTTACCGGAAAGTGTTCATGGTATTTTTTGGATTAATCAGAAAAAATCCCGTAAATGCTTCTTGCGAAGATTAATCCGAAAACATGGAGTTCTGCCGATAAGCCAAACTTCGTTTATTACTGACTCGCTGAAACGCTGCATTAATATTTAATGCTCCTCATGTTTTGGATTGTGCCAAGCGCACTTTACGATGCCCTTCAACTGCAAAGTGGCGCACCGAAGTGATCTTAGCGAATGGAGGGTAGGACAACGATACACTACACTCTTGGCAAATGCATAAACTGATCTCATTGCAGTGGGTATGCAGTCGAGCAAGGCGAAATGTGTCTGTAGGTCGTGTTATAACCACGAGCAGTTAAACTTGTGCCAGCGCTAACAGAGCGGGACAAAGCGCGCTTTGAGGATGAGTGTAACGTACATGCGCTTGCTAGCCTTATGTGGCTAGCAGACTTGTAGGGAGCAAGCCAATAGCCACCAGCTGGTGACTCTGCTGATAGCAAAGAAAAAAAAAACATTTTTTTTGCAGGTGCACCAGAATTTATGCTCTCGTAACAAAGTTGTCATATACGTAGTCAATAAATTTTTTTTTCGAATTTTTCTGTTTTGCCTGCAGATGTGGAACCTATAGCTAGTATATACATTAACCGAAACTGCACATAGCACGTTTCAAGCAGAAGCTGCACGCTCTGTGCTCTCAACAGGGGAACCATCGAAATACTTTAGCATTCTCACGCACACTGAAGTATGTTCTGATGCAATGCGCTAGTTAGGCTTAGCAACTGGCTGGTCATAAGACATTGTGAGACGGTTGCATTTGGTAGCTGTTGCAGACCTTATCAGCGGTTTGATAGATCAGGTGCATGGGCCAGATTGACAGCTGGAACAATGCAGCATGAATCCGCTTGTGGTTCTGTTATGTTAACGTCTTGCTGCTTATGGGAATAAATGAGACAAAAGTCTTTGTTGATTCAAAGATCAGTGTTAATCACCTATCAAACTAAGTACGCACTGCTGTATGCAGTTGCTTCAATAGGTGAGCTCATATGATTGATGTGGAAACACGCTGAATATAGTTACTGACCTGAACGATTGCGAAGCGGGAAGCGGTCATGACTACAAAACATTAAGCCTTCTTATTAGGTTTAGTGTATACCTTGGTGGAAAATGTGGTACTTTAGTGATAGCATTTCTGCAGCGTCATGTAGAAACTTGACCTTGTCATGCTGAAAGCTTGGTACTCGTCATTGTGTCGTGCAGAGCCACAGCAGCCTTAAAAGCATGAAACAGTGATGTGAGCCTGTGAAATTATATTCAAGTGACAGTTTTAGCAGTCGCAAGGGATTATATAAAATACTCTTTAATATTGATTTTTCTGTTGTTTTGTTGTTTTGCTTGTTTGTTTTTAAAACTGGTGTGGCGAGCGACTCCTCTGCATCACCTGCCGTGCGGTGGCGTTCAACGTATTGTGTGCCCAGCATTCCACAATTATGCCTGTGGGTATTAGAAAAAGAGGCCACATTTTCGTGCAAGTCTCAAGGGTAGTTTTCTAATTGAAAAGAAATGCAGCAGCGTTGCTTTAAATAGCACCCTTTGTGTCATTTCGCTGGTGACAGAAAACATGCCGAAGTTCCTCCAAGATGTGCATATTGCTAGGTGTGCCTTTCAATAGAAAGCTTTATAAAATCGAGGATAGTTAGATTGCCTACCTCCATGAATTCCCTAATAGAGCTTGTAGTTCATTCAAATCGCACTTAATTACATGAGTTTAATTCTGCCTTTGAATTGTACATCTGGGGAAATTTTGTAGAAATGGGTGACTATCTTTTCAACTTTTCATGTATCTAAATATACGAATTAGTTCTTCTGATCAGTTCTTTTTGGGTTTCAGTTATGCTAACACAAGAGTTAGCGCTGAACTTCAATAACAGAACCAAAACAGCTCTCTTACCCTAGAGCAGTTAGGTTTATTAAGAATCTTCAAGTGATTAATTCATTCATACTTGTGCATGTAAGCTACCCCCGCCACAATGACACACAAAAAGACATTAGGTTCATTGTACTGTCTTAGAAAAGAATGTTTCTACAGTCATGCCACTTGTAAAAAAAAGCACAAAAAACGCCAGGCCTGGGCGAATGGCGCCGCACAGTCACAGCGAAAGGTAGAAGAGCGGCCTTTAGAGCCTTTTTAAAACACTCATTGGGCAACTACTGCAAGCACACTTGCTTAATACCCACTAGGGCATTAATAATGATTTTTGGGGGTTAGTAGGCCAGCGTTCTCTATGCTATTTTTTGTCATTATTCTGAGAAGCGTGGTATCCGCTAAACACTTGCAAGAAATTTTGTGCCAATCGTTCATGCAGTGGCTGACGACGATGAGGAATTATGGCTGAAGTCGGTATGTGCCACAGTTAATAGGGGAACAAGAACAAGCTTTTGTAATGGGTCGGAGCATTGGACGGCCCACGCGTTATGCTATTCGCATTGTGCGACGACTGGCTGTTCTTTCGCTGTTTTAAAACAATTTACAAGTCGTATTAACGGAATTTGCTTTCCTGACATCAAGCCTGCGAAAGGCAAGTTTGCCAACAAGTCACAAGCACCGGCATAGCTCAGTGGTAGAATACTGGGCTGGAATACTCAGCAGATCCGCATTCGAGCACCACTCTGTCATTGATGCTAGGTTTTTTTTTTTTTTTTTTTTCTAATTTCGCACGATGTGGTTATGGACACCGGCTGTTACGGACAACTGCGCGTGACCCGAGTTGTGATCTCAATAACAGCTTTCACTGTAAAAAAATGGCAGCATATCCACGGAGTGAATGATGGAGAGTGGGGCAAAGCATTCGTCCGTCCATGCGTCCGTCTGTGTGACCGTCCATGCGTTCGTTCATGCATCCGCCCGTGCGTCCATCCATGCATCTGTCTGTGTGTCCGTTCGTCCATCTATTCAACACTCCAAGTCCCACCATCTCGCATCTTTTTATCATATATTCCCCATATAGAAGCACCGCCATTCAGTGAACATTCCAAGGACTAAACGAGAGGTGGCACACGCACACTTTCTTACAGCTTGCGCTTCGGGTCTACTTCCCACCTTCAACCACCTTGAGTTCATGGTATACACTAGTTCACTGTATTCATGGCACTGCAGCCCAATGCTCGCTAAACCTTTCTAAAACCAAGGAGGTTAAGCCCAGCGAGTATAACGTAGCAACCTTTTCCTGTCAGATAGTGCTCAATGTACATGCCAGTGGCTGCTATTGTGAAATGAGAGACAGGAGGATTCAGCTTTTAATTTCTTACGGCTTGCGCTTCGTATCTGCTTCCCCCCTTTAACCACCTCGAATTCATTCATGGTATATACTAGTTCATTGTATTCATGGCCCTGCGGCTCAACGCTCGCTAAGCGTTTAGTTGTGTGCATAAACAACAAATTTAGCAGATTTAATGAATAATCACATTTTGAAAACGGAAGTTCAGTTTGGGTGCCTGGTTGTTTTCATAAGGGTGGTAAAGTGTGAGTTTTAATATGTTGCATTATTAACCTTCAGAGTAAGCAAACCAATGATATAAATTTGTTCAAACAGTAATTTTAAGAAGCCTGTTCATAAGAGTAAGGCTTATTGGTCGAGGCCTTGGTTGGAGTAGGGGGGCTGGGATGGGCAGGCCCTTTAACCATAATTTAATTTGGGCCAGCCCCCACTCCTAATAATAATGCTTAAACAGCCTATCTTACTCAAATTTAAGCAGAACACATGAAGACCTCCTTAATGAAGTAGTTGTGGTTTGAATTAAATGGTCAACTTCACGCCAAAATCACAACCACACAAAAGAAAACACATAGACAGGACGGGCGCCTATTCACAACTGTTCATGTATTTACAAGAAGTCCCTGAAGGGAACCCTGATGGGATGCGAAGCAGCAGCATGCAGTGCACATGGTGTTGACCTGGTTGAAACGGGCGTCGAAGCGGGTGCTGGAAGAACGGCTTGAAGCGAAACTCGGTGTAACGTTTTCTGGAGTAAAAAACGTTTGTTTGAAATGCAAAGACACAGGAGGAACGACGTGTTGAAGACGCTTGCACTTGGCTTTCTCAACTCGCGTAACGCCGGTGTTAGCCACATGCCGTCTCTATTCTCGAACACAATCGGCGTTCTTGACTCGCACCTTGTTGGTGTGGTTGGTCCTTCCACTACCGACGCTTGGGTTCGGCTTCCCTGGCTCGCGCCTCACCAATGTTTCAGGCGCGACGTCACTATTCGCAAACACGATCAACTTCGCTAACCCGCAATGCCGGTGATGGTCGGGAAAGGTACGTACACTCTAGTGGGAAGCATGCCCCTGCAGCATCCCGCCTGTTGGCGTGATTGCGTGGCAAGCAGCAGCCCACTGTCCACATCGCCAGCGCCGCAGGATCACGGCCGGCCTAGATGACGGCGCACGAGCGTGCCTACCCGCGGCTTCTTCTCGCCGACAGATGGAGAGAGGTGACGCGGATGAGGAGATTATGCCGTCGTGAGGAGTGGGCTCGAGCGCTGCGAGGGTGAAGCAAGAGAGATGACACGCAGCAAGCGGCGACAGGCTAGGGAGAGAGTGACGTCACACGCATGCACTGCGAGGGAACGCGTGGCCTACTTGGCACCGGGGGTGGCACCGCCCCGGTGCGGAGGGACAGCATTATACGGGCTAGTCAAACAGCTGTTTCGCATCTAATAAACAGTGTTAAGTGGGCGCCCATCCTGTCTACGTTATTCACTTAAAAAACAGCGCCAATAACGAGGGACAAGAGAAAGAAGGAGACAGACAGCGGCACTGTCTCTTGTCCCTCGTTATTGGCGCTGTTTTTTAAGTGAATAATGTCGTACCAACTCGCCCAAGCAACCACGTTAGCCGTCTACGTGTCTTCTTCTGTGTGGTTGCAATTTTGGCACAAAGTTGACTATTTAATTCACACATGTACCGACTAGTGGAACAGTGAGTTCTACAAGTTGTAGTTTGTTAGTGAACCCAATCTTCTTCTACTGTAAATATTTGTTAGCAAAATGGAAGTTTAGAGAGGTGGCAGTGCCTTTACAGGAATGTCTAAGTATAAAGGAACATTGCTCAAGGAAAGTTTGCGGGACCCTTTTATCAGCACTTGTTGAAACAGAGCGTCGCAATGCTGAATTAATTGGGCTTGCATGACACTTGCACAACCTAGATACCTCACCTGCAAGAGAATCTAGAGAAATTATGATGAAATAAACCCAACAAAGGCTTTCTCATGTCACTTGTCCCCGAAGTTTGCGCTACCTAGCAGCTCAATGGAGTAACAACTAGGCCAAACAAGCACTTTGCCAACAAAGGCATGTGAAAACATGTTCTGCATAACTAAGCAGTGCAGGCAACGAGCGCCTTGAAGCTGCGCACTGGACAATGATTTTGTGCTGTCACTCCCAACCAGCAGTGACTACCACTTCGTAGCACTTGTTCACCGTTAGCTGCATTGTTTAAGCTTCTCCACCAACTGTGCATCTTTTATTCGAAAATCCGCTGTTGATTAGGGTACCTAATGTCCTAAAGGTTACAGTGCAGATGTGTACGTTCTTATTTCGTGATATATCAGCTGGTGAGGACAATTTGTCTTGTGTGGCACTTTGCGATTGGAGCAAAGTGTGCCGAGACTGCCTTGAAAAGATGATGGTTGGGAGAGCCGGTGAATAGGCGCAATTCACAGCAGCACTGCTGACAAACCTCAAGGACAGTGTGCATTACTTTGGTACCTTCTGGTAGTCTAGTGCAGCATTCCACTTCTCCCTCTTCACCCTTGTGCCATTCTCTCCATGCCGTATGTTTGCTTTCATCTTTTGCTGCGTTTGTTTCCTAGGTTACGACAGACGATTCATGCCGATGCTCAATGCATGAATCAGCGCCTCAAAGCTACCCTGTAAATAATGATCTTCTCCTACTGTTGCTCTGTTCTCGCTCAAACCCCAAAGAAAGCTTTCATTTTATAGTCTATGTCTTCCCATGCAACAACACAACACGCCTACCAGTTCATTCAAAAGAAATGTGAATTTGCATCCATTTGTGAAACAATTTACTGTTAAAAAGGCCCTGCAATTCTTCACCCTTGCCCTGCAATCCTTCACCGAGTAGCCTTGGAATGGATTCAGTAAAGAAGCCGATTACCTTACAAAGTGGCTGTCGCAAAAAATTTCAGAATCCATTTTAGAAAAACAAAACAGATGAACCCAAGGCGGCCCAGGCAATAGCATAAATATGCCGCGTAGCCTTTTTAGTGACACAGTGGATTTACAAAAATTTGTCGCATGCTGCGATTGCATTCTCTGTTCTCTCGTCCCGACGAAAACGCCGGAAGCTAAGCAGGGAAGGATGACACGGGTGAAGAAAATACGTTACGCACACCTTTTGAATTGAGCACTTTTTGTTTCTTCGAATGCTTGGCTTTTCAGTGCGATTGCGCGTGCACAAGCAGATAGATCACGGCCTCCCATAGTGGCCCCACTAACTCCTGAGCATGCCATGCTCAAATCAACGAATGGCAATACTTGCCCATGATGCAGCGATTTTCGAATATGTAGCATCATTTGTTCAGAGATGAGAAAACTGATCAGGACGTCTTGAGGGGCTAGTTGGCTCATTCTGTGCAGGAAAAATTGAACTAAATATAAATGATCACCACAAAAAAGAATGTAAACCTGGTCGAGCGAAAGTTGCGCTCGATCGGTTTTATGTTCCTTCTTGGTGGCGTCCTATTTTTTCCTGCATAGAAGACAAAGTAATTCTTAGCTAACTTTGTGAACTTAATGGAAATTCCAGGCCATGTGCTGCAGTGTGATAGCTGCCTAGCATGTGTTCGAGAGCCTCCACTACCGATCGGCTGTTTTCTGCCCATGCTCAAAAAGTGTTGCCGGAGCCTTTCAATGAGCTACATCCGTCGGTTTGTAGAGTTCTTAGCAGCAGCTGTGCAAAGCAACAGTTCAGAGAGAACGTACATGGCCTTCATGCCGCAGCCACTAGTTTAAACCTTGAAACTGATTCGAAGCGACTTTTCGACAATTTTGTTTAGTAGCTATTGGCAGGAAGGCATAGCAAACATGTAGCGCGTCTTCTAATTGAGTGTTTGAGAATGACTGCTCGATGATAATGCCACTCCTGTCGAGAATGGCATCCGGCATTTCATACCACTTAACCAGCTCATAAATTCTTGCATCACTGCAATGACAGCTAATCCCATTACGTGGCGTCAACAAGTCTAGTTTGAGCTAGACTTACTGCGATAGACATTACGGAAGTGCCAACATTACTTTTACGATGAGTCCCTGAACACATCAATTTATTTATAAGATGAAGTGCAAATTAACTGCACTTAAAGGCCAGTCGATACATGGTATTGCAATAGAAGCGGTGTGGAAATAGGGTGGAAGGTAAGAATCAGCACTTGAGTTGTTTGATTCTTACTCTCCATCCTGTTTTTCTGCCATTTTCATAGAGAGAACATTATCGATTCACACAAAAAAAAAGCTTTTTTCATTAAATTCATTAGTTCACATTAAGAAGAGTGATTCTTTTGCATATTACACTTGTTTCTATTAAAAGACGAAAAACTGAGCAGGTTTAATGCTCAGCAATGAGCGTTGAAAGAATGATTTTAATTGGTACTTACATTGGCCAGCAATTACTAACGACACTATGTAACAAGAGCTTTTATTTAAAGAAGCTTACAGTATGTGTTAAGAAAATGAGTTAATGTTATACACAAAGACAGGTTAAAAGTAGTCTACACAACATGAGTGAGCTCACTGTAACAAACTCAAATGGCAGGTTTGCTGATGACAATTTCCGTCTCAAAACATGCGGAACAGAAGTCGACAATGGACGACTGCAGTTCAGCTTTTATTCACCGAAAATATTTTTGTTGCCAAAAAGCGGCAGTGAGCTCAACTGGGCCGCAACAATGAAGTGCAAACAGGCACACTCTCCTTTAAAGAAGAAGAAAAAAAGTGCACTTATGTGTAGAGCATGTTTTTTTAGCTCACACGCTGCAGAAGTGTTTACAGGCAAACAACATTTCAAGCCTTTTAACCACACTTCGCTTAAACAAGGTCTTACATTCAACTTTGCTTACGGCACTTATGTTCAACACACACACAAAGAATAAACACTTGTAGGAAAAGTTTACATCATTTAACTATTAACAAGCCCTTAAAATGTCTTATAGACAGTCATATAACCATGTAACTTGAAGACAGTACCATATGTTTTTCTGCTGTAGTAACTAACAACTGGTGTGAGACTGCATTCATATTGTAGTACGAAAAGTGCTTCAGATCTGCCAATGGATGACACCACTATTATTAGCAGAGCCAGTCCACCACATTGTGCGCGGTGTAACTATCCCTGAATCTGAACAACAGCAACCTTGCACCATTCAAAGCTTAGTAGTAGCACTATTACACACACTAATACATCTTTTCTGACAGTACTGTTTGCTTGATGCGCAGTTAAAAGAAATCTGACCTTGCTTGTTACAGTTTATTGATTGGTGACCATATACCCTTTATTGTAAGAATGTGCTGATATACCATCATGATATTATTATTAAAGAAATATGGCACGGTGGGATCTTGCTGACATTCACTTAAGTAGGCAGAGTGACTTTGAAGAAATGAAAAAAAAAAAAAAAGTTGAAGAAAAAGGAAAAATTGGTGTTTTTGTAAAGCTTCTCTCATTCCAGGTAGCACAATTTTGTTTGCGAGAATGACATTATTTTGTGCTTAAAAGAGCCCCAACATTTTTGCCACAGGGAGACCAAGCTCTGTTTCGGTTAAACTTCCACCTACTTGCACTTCAGTCCTTCTCCTCAACACTTGTGTACACTGCCTACACTAATCAACCTTTTTCAGATTTAAGTAGCGATTTTTACCAGTAGCAATAGAGGAATAAACGAATCTGCCAAAAGCGCTAGCTAGCATAAGAAACCCCCAAAATTTAACTAAATTCTGATCATTTATATTGAAAAAAAAAATGCTCAGCTTTTAGATTTTTCAAGTATCCCACGAATTATGTAGGCGATTTACATGTTATGCAACAATGGTTCCCATGTACCAATTATTCTATGTATCCTATTACATCATAAACAAAAAGATTATAACATAAATGATGATATTGACCAACAGTGTGAATAGGAAGACATAAGTTAAACTTTATTTTTCAATTAAGGACTTCCACACATGAAAACTGAAACAATGACCCACACATCCCATGAAAAATACTCTTTCTTATGTGTCATATTAACAAATGGTTAAAACAATGAGATAACAACACCACAGTTAACACTGCTTTCTTCTGAATGAAAAAAAAAGATGAATGAAAAATGAAGAAAGAAGGAAAGGTCCCACAAATCTGGACAGCTAGGATTAAAAGAAAATCACATTGTCAGTACCCAAAATGAAAAATGTAACCCCTACAATCAATCGCTTAACAAACATGCCACAGTGGACAAAAAACACGTGACCAGAACTTGGACGCAAGCACAAACAGAAGTTCTAGCTGACGGAAAGTCTGGTGCCAGCACAGTGACAATGACACCTTCCAGTAAAGGCAGTGTATCGCAAAATGGACCAACGTTCCAGTTCCTCAAGCTGCCAGCTCTTACCATCCAATGTGCATTTTTTTCTATCTGCCTTTCAGCTATCCTCTTTTGCACCTATGGCATGCCAAGTAAATGCCTTAAATCTTCTGGCGGAGTCACAGCATGATGACCTAACCGGGACATCCGCGTAGTAGCTCCCCGATGATGATTGTGGTCCAGTTGACATAAGCATGAAGTAATGAGAAGTGACAAGCCACTGCACAGCCCTAAATGTGCGATAACCGGTCAAAAGAAGGACCACAAGTGGCCAATGTTCAGAAGGGACAGCGTGTAGTAGATCGCAACGCACGCAGTGCGACCGCGCCTCAGTCCAGCTCATCCTTGCATGCTGCTTCTTTCCTTGCCTTGCATGCGCCTCTCCGCAGTCATCAGTTGAGAAACTTGCGGCACTTCTTTGATCCACACTTGCACGGGATGCGGATTTTACTGTGGGGCCGCTTGGAGTCCGGCGTTGCTGAAAGGCAAATGGCAGTGAAGGCGTGTGATCCGGCACCAATGATTAAATTTGTTACACTCCCAAATGCATCAGACACTGCTCAGGGCATTCGGCACAGCAATTAAATGTAATGCGCCCTGACCGTACTCTGCATGATGCCATGATTGGCTTTTTGCCAATAAGGGCCCATGATCCACAGCATCTTCTGCAGCCAAGACTGATTTGTTTTTGATAAAGCAAGAGCACAAGTAATAACTCTAGGCCTTTTAAATCGCAGACTGTTGCACAACACTTACTAGAGGGGACTATGGCGCTGCAATCGTTCAGCCATCAAGGGAATGACGGGTAGTACACGGATTTGCCTAATCTTCGTGCTTGCGGCTTTGAATGCACTTGTGGCTTCGTTTACTGTAGTGTTTTGACGTTTCTTTTCGACGAAACAGTGGATCGTTGCGAACTTCGCGAGCTGATTTGAATCGGTGAGCCTAAAACGTCAAGGTGGTGAAGCGCAACTGCTATAATTTTGCTGAACTTCGTCGAGCCACAAAGCTGCTACAGGTCACATGGACAACGCTGAAAGAACGAAGCTTAGACAAGTCGGTGTATCACCTATCATTCCCATGCTGCTTGAAGCACGATGCATTGCAGCTCCCATAGACAATAGCACCAAAGTTCGCTATAGTGTATTATTAGGAACTCTACGCATTAAACAACAACAGCGTAAAAGGACAACACTTATACGAACTCCCTTAAAGGGACACTAAAGAGCAGAACGATTTTTCGCACATTGGTAAGGTACAATTTCACAATCCCCGAAACAGAACTCTCACCGCGGCATGACGCTTGGTGAGCGAGAAAACGCTAGAAAAGCAAATGCAGGGCGAGACGCCACCGTGAGATTCTCGCACCAAACGCTGCGACGTAGTAAATTTGGAAGGTGTCGAATGGGTCCTACATAGCTTCTACACTCGAACCTTATTATAACAAACTTGCACCTCACGTGAAAATAAATTCGTAACATCTGAAAACTCGTTATAAAGGTTTATTCTTAACACTAAATCTACTGCAAGACTATTTTTCATTTACTTTGTTATAACCAATATTTCATTATATCCAGATTCTTTTTATCGAGGCTTGAGTATACTCAGTAAAAATGAAGTACATTGTCACCTGTAGGTGCCATAGACATAGAATATAAATCTACGGAAAATTTCACTGAGCCCATGCCGCTAAAATACGAAAAATAGATTTCGTAATTTGTTACGCCGTGCGCGGAGATTTCGGCGAGAAATTTAAAAATGACATTTGTACATTGATTGTCTCGGTTGATAATGAACTTGGGACAGTGAGACATACGGCCTTACAGTTCTCTCAGAGCGCAGTGTGTAAATATAAACCAAGTCAATTGTTTTTCTTTAATGTCCCTTCAACTTACTTATCAAATTAATTCTATGGAATCTCAAAAACAAGTTGGCAAAGTGGTTACGAAAGGGAAAACTGATGTTGGCATCAACCCGTTTGTAGCACAAGGCAACAAGGACGTCGATGTCAATTTCTTGGGAATAAAACTTTCAGAAGAAAATGCTTTACAGGATGATTCCTCTACCAAGTGAGAAAACTAGCATGCTAGCAATCTGCAGTGCGAGGGCGAATTAATCAACAACTCGAAGCACGGATGCTTCGAGTTGTTGATTAGCGCGGGTGCAGTGAATATTTCTTATTGGTTCAGTGCAAATCCCATAACGCAGGGGTCTCACACTCACATCAGGTAGAGGGCCACAGTGACGAAATGAACAATATATCACCCAATGCCACCATTTGAGATGTGTATTTACCATATCTCATATAAAGATGATTTCGCAGGAACTTTGGCGCCAGGATTCGAAAAACATGCAGATCCCGAGAATCATGCACACCTCAACGGTGATTGTGAAGTATAGACATATCAATCCGCGATTACATTAAACAAGATGACACCACATGGAGTGGCTCACGAATGAAATGCTCGAGACCGACCGATCTCGCCTCTCTACCTCACGCAAACAAAGTATTAATAGTCGCGACGAGGGAGCAAACAATGTGAGTATGGTTCTTCATGAAAAAGAGCGCAAAAACCCTGGGACAGAAAGAGGTTAGGTCAAGCGCTCAACAACTTGAGCGCTTATCCTGACCTCTTTCTGTCCCGTGTTTTCTGCGCTCTCTTTTATGAAACACTATGAATAACCAACACGCCCAAACCTTCTCCCTTTTTGAATGTGAGTATGATTTGGCAAAATCACGAACATCTTATTTTTTGTGAGTTTGTGAGTTTGAGACCCCTGCCATAAGGCGATTCTAGAGTTAGTGTATAAGCAACTTTTGGGTATCAGAGCTGCGCATCTGTTTTCCTACGCTGCTAGCAACCATGCACTGCGGAGACGCTGATGCAGAGGCACGTCCCAAAAACATGGCTGCACCGCTGAAAGCAGTCACCATCCACCTGGAATCTATCAAGCAACCGCTGTTCGCTATGTAGCTCGTTAGCTACGAACTGGTACTTCCATTTGTTTTAGATTCATGTCCTTAAGCTTCAACAGCGAAGTACTTGCGTGGATTCGGCACCATTTTTGAAAAGCATACTGAAACAATCGATACTGTAGGCTTAGCCAGGTGCTCTCCGCATTTCGGAGGACATATATTGTATGTTTATCAGCTGTTGCTTATCCCCTACAGCTGGCACCACTTGGCATGGCGGCAGCGGCGATGCGTGTTATTCAGCACCATGGTATGCATTTGCGTTACCGGACAGACTAAAAAATGTTTTTGTACTCTCGTGGCACAGTGCCAAAAGCAGGCATTTCTTTTATCGCCGCTCGTTGACACGCCAGGCACGTTGACACTGAAGAGCAAAAGCACGTTGACACTAAAAAGCAAGAGCATGTTGACACTAAAAGCAGCCATAGTAGTGCGGCAAAGCCGCACTACTATGACTGCTAGCGAGGCATGATGGCGGACCTGTGCGCAACTCTGCTCCCGTAGAGAGCATATACAAGAACTCCATGCGAATCATAACCGCTCCACCACCTGGCTGCCAATTGAGTAATTATGCTAACCTGCTCCAGGCGACATCTTGTAGTCCACAGTGAGCTCCTCGTGAGTGCAGATATCCCTGTTAGTGAAGAATGCCAGGCGGGGCATCCGGAGGTCCAAGTTGTTGATCCAAACCATGCACACTGCCATGTTTGGCTCACACTGCAAATGCAAGACGGCCACCGCAATATTGTTAAGCTCAAACAAAGATCATAAGAAAGCACACAGCCTGTGAAAAATAAAAAAAAAAGAAGGGGGATTCTGATGTTTCATGTACTGCACTTAAACCTCCTTATAACAACGTTCCATCTTACATGAAAATAAGTTCGTTATACCTAAAAATTCATTATATAGGTATATTCCTAACATTGCATTTATGGCAAGGCTATTTTTTATTTACTTAGCTATAACCGATGTTTCGTTATATCGAGGTCTGAATGTATGTATACGAGGCATAGCACACAGGGGGATACTATGATTTATATTCGTTAAACTTCGTAGTTCCTGCACCAAAACGAAAACACCGTGTCCACTTTTCTATATATAGGTCCACTTTCCTTTGTGAAAAGTGTCACTCACCACTAGCTGTCAACCTATATTCACGATCAAAGCTACCGATAATGCCAAGCCGATAGAGTTCCAATGTTTTGCCCAGTGTCAGGCCAAAGCAGTTCCAGTTGCACTGGCACTTAATACAAGTATATTTGAAGCAAATTGACACGCTATAGAAATAAAAGGGAAGAATGGGATCCCGAACTTTTGGAGAGCACCATGGCTGCACCCGCTGGCACACTTAGCCAAGACTTTTTAAGAACACACCACAAAAATTCAGTTTCACTGCAAGTATAAAGCAATGAATGTGATAGCAGCAAACTGTAACATCATACAAAATAAGGCTGGCGACCAACTTTCTTCTATCCGAGAGTTCATACTCTGAGAAAGATTGTCAGGGAGAGATGTTCTTTTCGCAGCCTTTTCAAATTGAGAGCGCAGCACACAGAAGGGTATATGAGACGACCACTGATGCCTGTCGAGATAGCCCACGCGCTCACACCTGCAATCGAGCCCTTAGCATTAAAGTTCACAGTTGCTGCTCAAGCGAGACTCCCCTTCTTATGTACTATTGTGAGCTATATGAGCTCGAACACGCAAACGCATGTCGAATAGCTTCGAACCCTACATCGGCTGAATTGCAGCGGCAGCTGTGGGAAACAAAGTGGAAAGGGCGTCACGCTTACGCTAGCTGTTGACACTCCCTTCTCAATATCGTTGCTGCAAAACGCGTGTCAACTGCTAGTGGCTGCTGTCGGTCATATGAATTCACTTCAACGTGCACAGCCACAACCAGTTGACCTAGCAGGCTATGAAGCTACAAAAACATCGGGTGTGACATAGCCGGCCGCGATGCACAGGCCGTACCTTTATTACATCAAGAGCATTTTGATAGGCATTTTTGTTTTCGGTGAATTTTTCATTTTCGTGTTATCATTGCTAGCGGCCGAAGGCACGCGATAAACTGTTGTTGCACAGCAATGATCATACGGGTATCGTGATGTGGGAATGCAAACAGTCAGCGGAAGAGCGCCCTCCTTTCCCTTTCAGTTTCGGCAGCGCCGTCCTCACATCCCGTTATCTGTATTTTGAGGCTCTTGGCCACGTACTCGCGCATTCGAACTCATATTGCTCACGATAGTACCTCCATGCTCATTATAGATGGACAGGGCATTTCCTCTCTGCTTAAACGTTCCACGACAGGCCTAACACACAGGGAGATGTCATTGCATGTGCCCTCTCAGCAATGAAAATGGGTTGTCTCATTTGATATTTACTTCAGCCGCACCTTGCTCGCGTGCGTTTACGCAACGTTAGACATACGATGCACAGGGGTGCGCACTCAACTTCATACGGAATCGTTTCATATGAAACTTCATACGGTCTTGATATGAAACGCAACACCGGTGGAAAAAACCCATCAAAAATGTCCATATACTTGCTCTCGGAATAATACTAATAACTGGAGAAGCAAGCTTCTGCAGAAACATTTTGTAGCTCGACAAAACCTTAAATCTATGTGCTGTAGATGTGACATACAATATACATACAAAAGGACAGTAGTAAAATATACACGAAAAGAGACTTCCATGTCATCACTAAAAGTGACGACATAGAAGGGCATCAATGTGTAGCATCAACACTATAGCCTCCCATGCATAGAACAGTGAGCCGAAGTGACCAGTTGTGTGCATCAACCCAATTTATAGCAAACAAGACTACGCCACCAAGCCTGCCCAGATAGAAAGGAGTGCTCACGGAATGGTTGACGAAATGAGCAATGTTCCCATATGTCCCCGCGTCCACTGTGTACAGTGTTCCTTGGTCCATTGATTCGTCTGCAAGAGGCGTTCCTTCATCCTGCTCTTCTGTGTGGTGCCTTCCTTGATTCATTGAATCATCTCTGCGATGCGGTCCTAGATCTTGTGATTCATCCGTTAGGTGGTAGTCGAGATCAAAGAGGTAAGTCGTGCCTTGTTCATCATACCACCTGCCACGTCTTTCGGCTTCTTCATCTGTGATGACCTGAGAGAGGTAAAAAAAAACTGAGAAGTGACACAACTGTGCAAACATTCATGACGAAAAAAAAACAAGATCGTAAATAAGCTCAGAGTAGGCTAGAATCGCTTTAAGGAGCGTAATGTGGCTATTAAAGGCTAGCGAGAGCTTATTGTCTAGAATTTTCTAGAAATTGTCAGTTAGCTGCTTGTCACTACATTTTGCATGAGGAGTTCACCAAAGCCACATTCTCAAATTAAACACGATTCTTGAGCCCTCATGATGAAAGAAATCACTTTAAAAAGCACATCTTTGCCACATAGATGAGCTCTCTCCTTGTTGTGGTGCGCTATACCAGTGAAAATGATGAATCTCAACCAACTAGCCCGGCAACGTGCCTTAGCTCGTTTCTACAATCAAAATACGCTTTTCTCAAATTCCAATTTGGGACAACTACACGAGCTTGGTGTTTTTAGTACCTCTGATGGCCAGATCGAGATCGGGAAACTTCCCATAATACTTTTTAATACATGAAGAGTGCAAATATCCCCTTCAAAACCTGGTATCCTTTATATATTTATCATGAACTTGAAGTAAACAATCATTTTGGGCTGATCATTTTAATACTTCTCAGATTGCAACTTCTCTTGTTCATTAAAATGCCTTATACACATTTCCTTGTTACTTATTTACATTGTACAGTTATTGAGGAGCAATATGAGCCATTACTGGCTCATAACCATAAATGTTTTGTAACAGAAAAAGTGTGTCCAAAGAAAGAATACACATTTTCGTGCTACTAAATGAAAACTATGCAACTTACTATAAAACTGATTACATATGTGAATTCAGCGTAAAAACCGACGTTAACAACAAGAATTTCATTGCCCTAGACAACAGTTTAATGATATTTTTTTCTGAGTAGCATCTCCCCTAATGATGATTTACTGTCTTGGCGGAGAGGGTATTCCCGAAAACCTCCATTTCAAAAGTCAGCTAAATTTCATTTTGAAATAAGTTTAGTGTCGCTTTCAATAACTATTTACATAATAAGGCAAAATGCATTAGATGCACCTAAGTACATGCCAGCACAACCTTGCAATAGCTCACCTGCCCCAAGTATTCCATGACAAATGTGCCCTTCGAAATGCGCTGCTCCGTTCGAACGCCCCACCCACGACCATTTGTTGTCCTAAATATTGTCAGTGGGATCTAAAAGGAACAAAAAGTTATAAAGAAGTCAGACAGATGGTAAAACAATTGAAGTCACTGAGCAAGTTATAGTAACTTGCCTAAGTAGCCTAAAGAGATAAAAAGAAACAGAATTATGAGGCCCCATTCGCACCAGAATTTCATTCGGTTGTCACGCTTTGCTCCTCAAAGAACAACAACGACCATGCCTGGAAGGAACTAATGCAAACGAGCGTGACATTAGCTATTGTAAACTCTTCGTCGTAAAAATACGAGTGCACAAATTCGCAGTGTCTATTGCAAAAGATTGCAGCATACGCAATGCACTCAACTAGGCTTCATACTGTCGTCGTTTACTCAATGCTCTAATGTGCACCATGCAACACGTCACATGCACATCATGTCACGTTATCATGCCACGCAACGTGTTTTTTTGGGCCACCCATTTTTCACAACGGAGCGCGATTCTAGCAACAATTGTATAGGTTTCTTGCCAAACTTGCTTCGAAAGAATTCTTTAGCGAGGTTGAAAAAGGAAGTAGAATCCGGTAATGAATCAGGGGACATATTGCACAAATGCTATAAGGCTAATGGATTCTAGCCGAGTTCATTGCCATCGGACTAATGTATTGTTTCATTACTGTTATTTTGTATGAAAATGAGGCTGATAAATTTTCGGTAGACCCCAAAACAAAACACAGACATTAAAGGGACACCAAAGCGAAACAATGACTTGGTGACTTGGTTTAGATTGATAAACTCTACTCTAAGAATGTTGTATGTTTCTCTATCATAAGTTTATTAATAAAGAAGAAAATCAAGGTTGAAGTTCCATTTTTAAACTTCCCGCCATGATTTCCACATGTGACGTCACTTATTTCAAAATGTACTTTTCGTATTTTCGTGACATTGCCTTAACGAAATTTTCTTGGCATGTTAGCTCTACAGATGACAATGTACTTTAACCTATCAGGAACTACGTAGGATTCAGCAAACACCTTCAAAATATATGACGTCATAGTGTTTGGTGGCGGAATGTCAGGGTGACGTTTTGACCCGCACTGTCTTTTTTTCGCATCTGTTCACTTGCCAAGCGTCATCTCGTGGTAAAAGTGGGGTTTTCGGAATCGCAGAATCATGCTTTATTGATACACAAAAAAATCCTCTTTCTTTGTAGTGTCCCTTTGAATGAGCACGGAGTGGTGAAATTATTCATATGACGGTTGACACACCTTGCACCCTCGTTGCACTACTCTGTTTGGACAGCTCATGTCGCAGCTGCAGAGACGGTTGCACTCGAAGATGGGGCTCCCAAAAGGCGCACTCAAGGTGCCGTTAGCCGTGTACGCAAACCTGAGGTCGTTGAATGCCGGACAGCAGCCCTTGCGGTCTTGATAGCAATTGGCACAGCTGCAGCCCATCTTGGGGTCATCAGGGAACACCACGCCAGGTCCCGGCAGAAAGTCCTGTGTGGGTTTCACATTGAGGGTTTTGCCTTGACTCAAGGCTAGCAACCGCTTTTAAGAAGTATTGCTTTTTCAAACAAGTTCAGCCACTATAGCATTTCTAATGGCTTGATGACCTGCTCGCCCTTTGGACACATGCATCTCCGTAAATGCAAGTAATGATGATATTCCACAACATCTTTCTGCTCTACACATGAACTAAAAAGAAGAGGGTGGGTAGCACCATTCCTGCACAGCAGCATTCATTTCACTTATGCCTGAGCTAACCATTTGTAACCATAAACACTCTGCGACGGCTCAAGTATACAGAAAACAGGAGGATGCTCTTCGGACAACTTTTCATTCCAAGAATTGCCAGTTTCGTTAAAGCGATGTCCTATTTCAGCCGAGATAACAACATTCACTTACAATTGATGGTCTTGGAAGTTCTTTTGAGTCAAGGGCTAGCAGTCATTAGGAGGCGAGTTTCCAGCCTCAAGCTGCAGTTCAGTACGGGTGCCAAATTTCTTGGCTCCTCAAATGCAGCATAGTTAAGCTTAGGAAAGGGTTGAGAAGTCAGAGCATGTAAACATTTGACGTTCAGGATCCTGTACACCCACATGTTTAAATACATCGACACGAACCACACGCAACCCTACAGACACAGTTGCCAAAACATGACTGGACTGCACCAAGTTATACATATACAGTTGACGTCCAATTTCTCGAACGCCCGAAATCGATCGATGGCACAGTCATGTTTCCGAAATTCCAGACGTTTATAGCTTTCACCATCCAATTTTTTTAGCTTTTTTACCACTAACTGCAGATTTGATGTGAAGGCCATACTCCAGGTTCACGAAAATGCACGCGACATAGATCGCCTTCGCGAAAGCGTTCACTTGCATGGCCAAACCCCATTCACGCGACCGCTTTGGCGAGCGATCTCCCTTATTGCTGGCATGAGGGCGTTAACACGCACCAACAGTGGCACGTTGTCAGTCGTATGCAATGTAAAACACAATTTTTTGTTGCATTATGGTACATAAGATGTTTATCGTTTTCTTGTAGCATTTGTTTTGATTCCGTCAGTGCTGCTACTTGCCGCCACACCACGTCACAAACAGCGCGGGACTTGTAGTTCCTGTCCTTGCTTGTTCAACGATGTCAATGTCTGCTCGTCACCGTTGCCCATATATATGTTGATGAACGTTGTTTTGGTGCGTGTCAATAAGCAAGAAGCGACAATCATTAGTACACACTGATGTAGATCATGTTCCGGTGCTTAGCTGTCGGCTGCTTGAGTACAACACGTCCGGGCGACGGTTTCCGAATCCTAAAAACCGAGCGATCGCTCCAAAACAACCAGGCGACATATTGTGCGAACGTCCTCTTTCGTCCCACATAGCATCGCTCGTCGCTGTCGCGTGCATTTTCGCATTTATAGGGTTTGGTCTTGACTAGTGCCACCCCCATTTTGGTTGTTTTCGCACCCCCGAACTCGGCATGCCGCGGCTGCCATACTCGCGAAACGGCAATTGCCGCAGTAGAGCGCATGTCAACCCTTTGCCAGCCGTAGCTCACTCAAACCTGTAACCACAGCCGCATGGTGCTCTGCTCCGACAGAGGGTCAAGTTACGTTGCCATCAGCACGCTTGCAGAATTGTGGACAGTGGTTACGCAACGCACCCTCCGGAACTGTTTTCGGCACGCGAGATTCACACTGGATGCCCAGACCGCCATCTCGCCAGAGTGGACAGTGTGTGCGTGGACAGTGTGTGCGATGACCTTCCACCCGCAAATGTTGCCTTCGACAATCTGCGCGCTGCCGGTGTTTCGATCCTAACCGGAATAACCTTTGAGGGCCTCGCCGACGCTGAAAAAGACCTCAAGCTGTGTGCGGTAGATCATGGAAGGTCGCATTTTGTGAGGGTCCTGGCGTAATGAGTATACAACTTTTTGTTTCTATGCGTAATGATCACAAACACAAAATCCGTGAATACCGGCCCAGGACGTGCATGTTTGCGAATTCTTTTTTTCCGAAGTGTGCAGCCGAATGAAACAAGCTTTCTGTTAACAAGTCTGTTGTGTAAATGAAGATCTATTTGTATCTCTGTTGTAAACCCCCGTGCTGTAACCCCCAAGGGCGATGCGGGGTAATTTTTGAATAAAGAATAAATAAAAAAAATATATCTTACACTGTTGTTCAGAATTAGGGTCTGCACCCCTGGATCCCCTGGATTGATTGATGACGCTAACTACAGGTAGCCAATGAGGCCTCCATTTCTAGCTTAAATTAGCGCAACTGAGAATTTTTTTAAGGTTGGCCACGCATTTAGGTGCAGCGTGGCACAATTTCGGCAAATTTCATGGTTTCGGAGCAGCTCGGCCCGAAAATGAGGAATGGTATCAAATTAACCAATTGGCCCAGCTGTGGCACCCCTGCAAAAGGCAGTGATCGTTTCAATGCGCTGTATCGCTTCTTGCAAATGTTTTTCTTGTCCAGAAGAACAAGTAAACAACCCTTTCTGTAGTGGTTATATCAAGTTGTTGCAAGAAACATGCTTGTCAGTGTGAAGAAAAGGTGCATGCATGAATAACTGAGCCTTTCAACACCACAGGGCAGTGCCAGTCAGTGTTAGTTTTTTGTTTCTTAATGTGCGGGGCCATGTTATCAATTTCGACTTGCTACGGAACAAGGCAGCAATGAGAAAAACTCGCCGAGAGTGTCCATGTAGTTACTATCGCAATAATAATGCAGTTGTTTTACCGCTATATAAGTGTTTAGGGTTAGCTCTGCCTTCAGATCTCCCTTTGTTTAATTTGTGCACTTATATTTCGGATTTTCGTAGTGAACCTGCTTATAGCGAAATCATCTTTATAACGATTTTTTCCGGAAATTCCTCAATTTCGTTATATCCAGGTTTAACTGTATATACTCTTGACAATCCTGAAACGTGGATATCGAACAATCATGGAACATGGTCGATCGTCACTAGCGAAGTGGTCCTCTGCAGCAATACACAGCACAACGAAGTTAAATGACTGTTAGTTGTACATTAAGGAAGCCAGTAAGAATGTGGTGCCTGCATTTCATGCCACTTGAAGGAACACGCTGCGTGGTGCATCTTTGAAGTTTGCCAGCTGCTTGAAAGAGATTGACGGTAACAGGAGTCGTGTATTTCGAAACAAGGAACCCAACTGTCAATCCAAGCGTACCTTTATGTACACAAATCCAGCCGGAGGTGCCTCTTCATCGACGTAGTTCTCTACACGCAGTAGAGGTTTGCTTGAATTGGGGTCGTACGTTCCTGAGGCGACTTGAATGTACTTTTCCCAGTAGGCCAGCGTGGAAGCTAATGCTTGCCGCTCTTCAACCGTGGACACGAACAACTGCCACGAACCAAACGCCTTCATGATGCGTGACATCTGTCCAGACCGATGCGCGGACATCTGCAGGACCTGCAATGTAGATGTAGCCAGTAAAGAACTTGGGTGCTTGTAGGAATTGAACAATAATTAACAGTTGTTAAGACCACTAATCAAGAGTAACTGTACACTAATAAAGAATGCCAATTAAGTACACTTAAATGCTAATTAAGAGTTTAAGAGATAAATACTTGCACTCCATTTTAACCGCCTTCTCAATCACTATACTCAGCGACAACTTATCCTGACAGTAGACCTGTGCACCGGTACGAAAATTACCGCCGCCGAGTGACCGGTGCAGGGCTCATCGCGTAGGCGGCGGCACGGCGCGAAAGGGGGCGGCGTATATAGAAATTTGCTAATATTATGGAAATATGGACCATCTCCATGAGCGAAGCGCTGTATGGCTAGACTACGCTTCGGTTCTGCGCAGCGCGCCGGTGGTGTTCTGTTGCTCCGAAGTATAACAGTGAAAACCGCCTTCATTTCCCTGTACTGCCGCTTGCCCTTTTTGGCAGGAATTTGATAAGGGCCGAGAAAACCGCCATCGGCAAGATGAAAGTATCCGATATAAAAAAGCGCCTAGTGAGCTTTCCGCTAGGAAAGGGAGCATGCGCTGCCGCATCGGGAAGAGGCTGAGTGGACCCTCCAATGTCTTTGCCTTCGTTTCTTATGACGTCAATATCCTCCTAGTGACGTTACGAGCAGTTGTGGATACCTTTTGCATTGACTAGCACGCACATACTCAGTACTGAAAAATGAGGTGCATGGAAGGAGCGTCGGCAAGAGCATCAACATGCAGCAACATGTGACCGGGCACTGTCATACACACACACACACACACACACACACACACACACACACACGCACACACACACACATATATATATATATATATATTATAATGAAGCGTTTTAGAGTGGCACTCTTTTATTACACAGGTGAGCGGTCACGACACATCAAGCGGTAATGGCGGAACTAGCCCAAGTACCCAGCCAACCAAACGTCATCTTCTTCACCGACTGAGTCGTACCTCCTGCCTTTCTGAGTAGCACTCATCTTCTTCACTACATTTTCCTCCCCTCCGGAAAAGAGCCATCCTGGCGACTCATGGGCAGGAAACAAAAGAGGGATCGTAATACGGTTTTAGGCAGTCTATGTGGGCGGTCTCACGTCCACGGCGTCGTTGATCATGGGGCTGCTCAAGCGGCTCCACGATGTAATTGACAGGTGAAGTTTGTTTAAACACACAATAAGGTCCGTCATACTTGTACATCAGTTTCATTGAGAGACCAGGGCTGGTTGAAGGGATGCGAAGCCAGACAAGGTCATCTGATGCATAAGAAGCCGGAGGCGTCAGGCTATCGCGGTGGTGTTTCTGGCGTTGCTGTTCAGCACTTGTGAAAGAGCGGGCAAGCTGACGACACTCTTCCGCGTATTTAGCAGCTTGTGATATCCTCGTCAACTCAGCAACATCCGGGAGGTAAGGAAGGATGGTGTCTAGCATGCAAGAGGACTCGCGACCATAAAGGAGGAAGTATAGAGAGAAATCTGTGGTTGTCTGGACAGCAGTATTATGCGCGTAGGTTACAAAAAGGAGAACACTGTCCCAATTGGTGTGATCGGTTGCGACGTACATTGACAGCATATCTCCTAATGTACGGTTGAATCGTTCTGTAATGCCATTAGTTTGAAAAGAAGTGATTCGACAGCGTCCGACAAAAACACATGCCCTCGGTCACTCAGGAGTTCACGTGGTGCACCGTGACGTAAAATGATCTGATGCAGTATGAAACGATCGACGTCACTGGCTGACGCAGAAGAAAGGGGTGAAGTTTCTGCGTAGCGCGTAAGGTGATCCATAGCGACAATTACCCAGCGATTTCCAGCCGGTGTAATCGGAAGAGGTCCATACAGATCAATACCAACACGGTCAAACGGTCGGGCAGGACAAGGTAAGAGTTGTAGTGGAGCTGGAGAACTTGGAGTGGGATTCTTCCGGCGTTGACAAGCGAGACAGTAACGTACTTAGCGACGAACGAAGCGATACATTCCACGCCAGTAGTAGCGGTGGGACAGGCGAGTGTAGGTTTTTAGCACTCCTGCATGGGCACATTGTGGGTCGGCGTGAAAGGAGGCGCATATGTCTGAGCGAAGACGTCTGGGAATGACTAGGAGCCATTGGCGTCCTTCGGAGAGATAAATCCGCCTGTATAGCAAAACGTTTCTGATAACGAAGTGCTGTATTTGATGGCGCATATTTCCAGGGATATTTTACGAGGGAGTTCGACTCAACAAGTTGATAAGTGAAGCGATCCAAGGATCTTTTCGTTGCCCCTGTAGCATGTCGCTGACACTAAGTGCAGTTACGTCGGGGGCAGGCGAAGACGGCGACTTGTCACTACATCGTAGAGGTGATCGGGACAAAGCGTCTGCGTCGGAATGTTTTCGGCCAGATCGGTAAACGACGTAGATGTCGTACTCTTGTAGCCAAAGCGCCCAACGGGCGAGCCGGCTGGTGGGATCTTTTAACGAGGAGAGCCAACATAATGCATGATGATCTGTAACCACGCTGAATGGGCGCCCGTAAAGATAGGGTCGAAACTTGCCTATGGCCCGTGTGATGGCTAGACACTCTTTTTCGGTAACTGAATAGTTGGCTTCTGCTTTTGTGAGTGCACGGCTGGCGTAAAAGACGACGTACTCATCAAATCCAGGTTTATGCTGGGCGAGCACAGCACCGAGGCCAACTCCGCTAGCATCCGTGTGTATTTCCGTCTGGACAAGAGGATCAAAATGTCGCAGTATAGGAGGTGACGTAAGAAGGTGGCGGAGTGTGGCAAATGCATCATCACAAGCTGACGACCAACTAGAAAGGTCGTTGTTGCCGGCAAGAAGGTCAGTCAAGGGCGATATGATGGAGGCGAAGTTGCGAATAAAACGACGAAAATATGAACATAAACCGAGGAAGCTGTGAAGTTCTCTTAAGGTCTTCGGCTTAAGAAATTCGGCAACGGCACGGAGTTTCGTCGGATCCGGAAGAATGCCATCTCTAGATACAACATGGCCCAAAATTAGGAGTTTTCGAGCGCCGAAGCAGCACTTCCTCAAGTTAAGCTGTAGACCGGCGGCGGCGAGTCAAGTAAGCACTGCC
Organism: Rhipicephalus microplus; assembly: GCF_043290135.1. NCBI lineage: Eukaryota > Metazoa > Arthropoda > Arachnida > Ixodida > Ixodidae > Rhipicephalus > Rhipicephalus microplus. Next base: position 12,765,322 of record NC_134708.1, on the reverse strand, counting down.
TCGAGCCGCTGAAGATGCATTGAAAAGTCGCTTGAAAATATCACGACATCGTCTAAATAACACAGACATGTCTGCCATTTCAGGCCACGGAGGATGTTGTCGATCATGCGCTCGAAAGTGGCAGGCGGATTGCAGAGCCCGAATGGCATGACGTTAAATTCGTATAAGCCATCAGGGGTAACAAAAGCCGTCTTCGGGCGATCAGCCTCAGCCTCGGGAACCTGCCAATAACCTGAACGCAGATCTAGTGACGAGAAGAACTCCGTGCCTTATAAGCAGTCAAGGGCATCATTGCGAGGTAGTGGGTAAACATCTTTGCGCGTGATCTTATTCAACCGGCGGTGGTCGACGCAGAATCTTATTGAGCCATCCTTTTAGGGGCGAAGCTCCTTAGGGCGTGGGCTGTGCGTCCCCTGTAGCCTGTATGTAGCCACCTCTAGTTTAGTTCTTGCAGTGTTCACTAGATGGTGGTACCGTCCCCTGTATGTAGCCACCTCTAGTTTAGTTCTTGCAGTGTTCACTAGATGGCGGTACCGTCTCCTGTATGTAGCCACCTCTCGTTTAGTTCTTGTAGTGTTTACTAGATGGTGGTACTTGTAGCTGATGATGAAAAGATGCAAGATGTTATAAACTAGAAAGCGGTACTTGTAGATGATGAAAGACGCAAGATCTTATAAAATAGGAATGATGTCACATATGGCGCGTGTCATTGGTTGAAGGCAATCGTTCTATTTAGTGCGGCGACGTACGCTAGGGGGAGCGATGTAATAAAATCGAGTGGGCAAAATGTACAGAGGATTCATGGTTTACCAGGTTTACCTCCGGAGCTTCGCCCACTCATCATCATTCACTTCGTGGATATGGCGGAATTTTTTTCTTGACCAGAACGACTGGGGAAGCCCACGGGCTGTTAGAGGACTCAATTAGACCTCGCTTCAACATGTCAACTTGTTCCGCGATTATGCGACGCTCAGATGCCGATACCCGTTACGGATGCTGACGTAAAGGAGCGTGAAGGCCAGTGTCGATTTTGTGAGATACTGTGAAAGCATGGCCCAAAGTCAGTTGCTGGTGGTCGAAGCTGGCGCGGAAGTGCTCGAGGAGGGTGATGATGTCGGTGCGCTGCTGGGCCGTAAGGTTGGTGTCGATGCAACGCGAAATTGCGTCGGTGAATGATGGGGAAGAGGATGACGCGCAACAATCAACAGCGTCAATGGGTAGCGTAGTCGTGTGTTCAGGAACTACACGTGCCCTCGTGGGATCAATGTCATCGGCGAAGCCCAGGCACTCTCCGCACAGTAACTTGGAAGACGAGGGAAACGGATTTGAAACATAAATTGCACTTGGTCCATCGTGAACATTCAGAACGGCGAAAGGAATCAGGAAGCACTTGCGGCGAACAGCGGTTTCAGAAGGCGTAAAAAGAACAGTTGAGCCACTAGAGACGTCACAGAAAAGCGGAACTAGGGCGGACGAGAACGGGGGTATCGAAGTGTCCGCGGCAACGAAAACGTTTGCAGGTGAAAGGGACGAGTCGAGTGAAGCAGCGTCTTATAACGGCGCGAACTCCACTTCGGCGCGAGCACAGTCGATGACGGCGCGATGAGTGCAGAGAAAGTCCCAGCCCAATATAATGTCATGGGAACACCGCGGGAGCACTACAAACTCGCCGACATAAATATTGTCAGCAATAACGACACGTGCTGTGCATGCAGCAAAAGGGCAAATTCGTTGCTCGCTCGCAGGGCTCAAAACAAAGTCGTGAAGAGGCATTGTGACTTTTTTAGTCGACGACAAAGTTTTTCAGTCATTACAGACACTGCGGCGCCAGTATCGACCAATGCAAAAACAGGTATACCTTCAACGGAGACAGCAACGGCGTTAGACGGCGAAAAACAAGGTCTTGTGGAGTTCCAAAGATCCGCAGTTCTTGCCCCCGGAACTGCGACTCCTAGTATTCTTCAGGGACAGGGCGAGGTCGACGTAGTATAAGGGAAAGGGAACGGGGTTGAGGTGAAGGCGACCGGTGTCTGTTGAAGTTCCGGCGAGGTGAAAATGTGTCCAGGGTGGCAGTGTCGCCATATACAGCAGGCTCCGGTCATGGTGGGAAATCGTAATTGTTGGGCCTGGCATCGTCACGCAGGAAAAACTCGCGCCGTCGACAAAATCGTGCCACGTGACCCGCAATTCCACAGGCGAAGCATATGGTGTGGTTGTCTTGAGTGCGCCAAGGGTTCTGAAAGCGTGGAGGTGGTGGTTGGAAGAAAGGACGGGCAGCCTGGTACAGAGGCTCAGTCGGTACGACAAAGGAAGCGTGGACGTAGGCGTTCGCGACAAAGAAACGTGGCCATTCCTGACAGGCGGACGGCGGGTTCCGTTCAGTGCTTCGGCATAGGTCAATGGAGCAGCCACAGATGGTGCGTGAGCTGTTGGTAGCGCCTCAGACACTTGCTCCTGAACTACTTGCTGTATTGACGCTAAAGTACTGCTGTATCTACGCTAAAGTAGATGGGGCACCTTCGGAGGTATAAGGCACGAGGCACAACTGGCGTGCGACCTCCTCTCGTACAAATCGCTTGATCCCGAGAAGCAAAGTGGTGTGGTCTCTAGCAGTGCCAGCCGACATTAAAGCAGAGATTGTTGCACATGGCGCGCTGGCACGACGAGTGGTGTCACGCTGTTTCCAGAGCTCATCATAGCTATGACAAAGTTGGATCACTTCCGCTACCGTTTGCAGGCTTTTGGCGACAAGCATCTGAAATGTGTCGTCAGTCACGCCTTTCAAGATGTGTTTGATCTTCTCGACTTCTGTTATGGCCGAGTTGACACGCCGGCAAAGGTCGACCACATCTTCGATATAACTGGTGTAATTCTCACCATTCTGCTGAGCCCTAGTATGCAAGCGCTGTTCGGCCCGTAGTTTGCGAAGCGCTGGACGGCCAAACAAGTCCGCAAACGCCGTTCGGAAGGCCGACTAGGTGGGGAGGTCTCCCTCGTGATTACGGTACCACAGACTGGCGACGTCGGTCAAATAAAATTGGACGACAGTAAGCTTGTGCACATCGTCCCACTTGTTGTGCTTGCTCACCCGGTCGTATTCGTCGAGCCAGTCTTCCACATCTTTGTCATCAGTTCCACTGAAGGTAGGCGGATCGCGTTGCCGAAAGGAGCCGAGACAGACAGGAGCTGCAGTAGTTGGAGCCGAGGCGGCCGCCTGCTTGGAGGCAACGTACGGTTTCGCAATTCGAGGATTAGGCGTTACCCAGCACTCTCCACCAATTATAATGAGGCATTTTAGAGTGGCACTCTTTATAAAACAGGAGAGCGGTCACGACACGTCAAGCGGTAATGGCGGAACAAGTCAGAGTACCCAGCCAACCAAACGTCGTCGTCTTCACTGACTGAGTCGTACCCCCTGCCTTTCTGAGTGGCACTCATCTTCTTCACTACAGTATGTATATGTATTACCAAGGTATAATGCACAATTTGCACACATGGCTCAATTGACTTCGGGAAGGCATCAGTTTTTTTGGGGGGGGGAGGGGGGGGAAGCGGCGGGGGCGGAGAGCTGCATCGCAAAAACACCTATATGATGATTTCTTTCGTTCGCTCACAGAATCAGACACAATGGCACTTGGTTTGTTTTCTTAAGTTATGCACTTATATATTTCCATGAGTAAATGCCAAGAAAATGAAGCCTACAAACTTGCAGTTATATTTATCTCCCTAAGCAAGTGTTGAAAGACTCATATAGAAGAAGTAGAAAAAACAATGTTGTTTGAAGGCTACCATGATGTGCGAAAGATAGCGCTTACTACGACAAATAAATATAAAACTTTCCTCACCTCCCACCGCCTGTAATTCGAGAACAACCAATGCGATTAACGCAATTTGAAAGCATTTAACCTCTAATTACACTCTTCCCTACACTCTTTCACAGGCACAATTTGAAGCATTAGAAATAAACACTGAAGTAGACCAAGCGAAACGTGTGCCTAACCTCATTAAGAAGCACAGACATGTAGCCAATGATTGCAAAAGGCTTCAGTGCAGCGTCGGGTTCAACTCACTGCTGAACACTGAGACCACACGTTTCGGCTTTCGCTGGTTAACCATTTGTACAGAGTGCTTGGCCGGTGATTTTTTTCTTGCTCCTATCACTTGCTGAAGCTTATACATATTCGTACTAATAACCTTGAGAAAAATCGAGTGGTGCGACCGTTCGACTATTGTGGAAATGATGGGAAGTAGACAGTTAGGATCAAATTGCGTTGCGAACTGCCTACGGGTGTTCTCAGTTTCAATTTGATTCTGCGCGCAGCAGCTTCACCCGGTCTACAGTGTTCACAGGCGTGCGTATATGTGCGTGTCGGGGAGCGGCGCAAGGAACGGTATCTTGTTGACAGTGGTGGGAGCATACTTGCTTTCCTGTTTTAGGTAACGTTGCACATATACAGTTGCTATTTGATAGTTTTGGGAAAGTGTCGTTCATGTACTGATCCCCATTAATGTATAATCCGAAACTTACCAAGACAACTGCATAGATTTCACTTCATTGTCTGTATAATTACGTCTTCCCTAGAAGCACTCAACGTGGCTGCCAAAACTACGACGAAGCTACGTGAACGCCCCTCAATGATCGCTCCTCCCGGCATTAAAAAGATCTCCTCTGCTCTGCACTGAATGGTCTTTACCGCGGAGTGAGAGATCCGTTGTGTAAGAACCACTACTTTCACAATTTTTCTGTGCATGAGCACACGTGCCTGCTGTTGGTATAACGAAAATGCGTCTATTATTTACAGTTTTATACAGTATTTTTATCTCCATAAATTGACGATGCATATTCCGAGTTCAAAACGCATATTTACTTTCACCATTAAAAAATGTTTTTTTATTATTTGCTAGTGCCATATCTCGAGAAGATTTTCTAGCAGCACGCCATACCCCAGTTCAGTAGAATTCGTCCCGGTTTTGTGTTGATATCGAGGTCACGCAGAGTTCCTGCAATCAGCTTTATATTTGGAAGAATGAACCTAGTCTTTATTGAGAATAAGTTCATGTCACTTTGGTTCGTTCTCAGTGAAAGAGCGCTGCAAATGCCAATCACCCGAAGCAGATACAAAGCTTCGACTTTCCATCAGTCCCATTGCGGTAGGAGAGTCTGGTGTGGTAGGAGAGTTGGTACACAGCTGGGAATCTAAGAACCCAGAATTCATAAAACACATACACAAGATGAAAAATAAGACAATCACACATGCTGGGGCTTGTGGTCATGTGTTTTTGGAGGCTGCAGGTTTCTCGATTCCAAGCCATGGTGACTGAAGCGCTGCTCAATTAGCCTCGCGTGCCGCACGTAGACATTTCAAAAAATAATTTGAGTGCAAACACACGCCACATGCACGCACACACACACCCAGACATCAAAGGCACACAGCGCTGTGTGTAATCTGTGGGTGAATGTGTCGTGTGTTTGTGCTCAAATTAACTTTTTGCAATGATCTACCAACTATAGCCCAAATAGAAGTTCTTCTACTCACGTAGACACTCACTCCAGATTCCACTCTAGGTTTTGTGTTACGAAATTTTACGCTGTAACTGTGGCCTTCTGTCGCAGGTCCCGTTAATTAGGGAGGCGATCGCCGGGCTAATTCCAAGGGCCGAAGTATCGGCCCCCCGAACCGCACCACGAAAGCGTGGACAATTTAGAAGTGGTCCTATTTGGCGCGAAAGCGGACGCCGGCTGTGACCCAAAGAACAAGTCAGAGCCGAGAGTTGATAAACAGAACAAAATTATATTCTCAATTATGGCAGATCAAAACGATACACAAGTATGCACACTCGACAATAGTTGAATACAATATGTCACCAACCAAACAATGTACTACACAGTACAATCAGCCACACTCGAAACAACGGACACGGACAACAATACACACTGCAATGCAGTCGCATGCATCGAACAACCAAGACACTTAAAGACTAAAGAGTTAGAAAACTTATTCAGTCCAAAGTTCTTCGAACAAAAGTCTGGATGATACTCTTCCGAGAATCACTCACTCAAAGTCCAGCGTTGTTGTCGTTCCGCAGCCCCCGAAGTTTCTCTTCCAGGAAACCTCGCGTCTTCAATTGGCCACTCTCCAAGCTTCAACCTTCTTCGCCGAAAACACGTCGGCTTCCCACACGCAGCTGTTGCCACGCGTCTTCGCTCGCTAGCGGTAGACACCCACTCTTGCCTGTAGCTCGAGTCTTCACCCCTCAGGTGGAAATCCTCTTCTTCTCCTCCTTTGTCACGTAAGACAAAAGGCTTCGCCCACAAGGCAGAACACCCTACGCACTCTGGCGCATACTTTCTCCTTCTCCTGCTTCGTCACTAAGGACAAAACCTTCACCGACAGACGCGGCGGCATACCCTACGCACTCTGGCGCTAACTTCCTTCTTCTCCTGATCTCCCATCTCGGATGCTCGATTAAATACCTTCCGCGCGAGATTCCAGAAAGTTCTCATCATTTCGTCGGCGCGATACGCAGCGAAGGCTGGGGAAAGGCCGAGACGGTACGAGGGCCGTCCGTGACGGATGACGCAACCCTGCATCACCACGCCCCTTTCAATCAAGAACGTTCCAGGGCTTGCTCGGGCGCCGATGAGAGGAGGTTCGTCGGCGAACCCACGCTTCCGAGGGGAGAGGGACGCGCGCCCGGGGAGTCTTTGGATGCTTGTTTTCTTTTTTTTTTTTTTATTGCTGACCTCTCGGCGCTTCGTTGCGAGAATTCGGCGGCGCGCTCTTTTTTGAGCGCTCGTTTCGTGACACCATCTCAATCGGCATCAGCAGTGCGCTTGCCGGTCACCAAGGACACTGTGATGTGAAAACGCTCGCTGACTTTTGTCGTTTTGGTAAAAGCGGAGATGATCGGTGTAGCCAGAGCCTTCAGTATTGTATGCCGTTGTGCAACTTTACTGCACGGGGTTAGCGCATTCACCATGGCGTCATGCGTTCGATGCTTTACCACTGAGCTACCACGGCGGCCATCCTCCCAGCCACTTTATTGGGTATATATGTGAATTTAAACGTGGGATGGTTAGTCAGCGCCATCTGTAGCCATGGCAGCAAGTGTGGCACACTATTTTTGTGAGCCTGTGTGGCATCACGTAGCCCGTGAACTTATTACGAGCTGGCAGCCGACCAATAGTCCCTCGTATACAACCTAAGGCAACAAGTCTGCCAGTACGAGACCCTGGTTAATGAATAGGGGAAAGAAGTATATACTTGAGGGCTCGTTTTTCCGTGTTTTGACACAATAATGAAATTTAACAGACAATAATGCCAAGGAAAGTATAGGGGAGGTTATTAGACCAAATTGTAAGGTAAATCTGAAGAAAGAACATATATATATATATATATATATATATATATATATATATATATATATATATATTTTGTAGTGAAGAAGATGAGTGCTACTCGGAATGGCAGGGGGTATGACTCAGTCGGTGAAGAAAACGACGTTTGGTTGGCTGGGTACTCAGACTGTTCCGCCATTACCACTTTTATTTATTTATTTATTTATTTATTTATTTATTTATTTATTTATTTATTTATTCAGGTTACCCCTAAAGGCCCTCTAGAAGAGGGTATTACATGGGGGGGGGGGGCAGTACAACATGGTTTACAGCAAGATACAGTGCAACCTGACAACCGCAATAAAGCGCAAACCATGAATACAGGCAGCAATTGCATGGCGTTATACAATAGTTAAAAAACGAAAGAAAACAAAACAACAAAAGCAAAAAATATTTAGTTAGTCACCGTAGTGCGCATGAGCTCTGAAAACCTTACCGAGTCTTTCTCGGTGGCAATATGTGCAGGCAAACTGTTCCACTCAATAATAGTGCGCGGGATGAATGACTGAGCGAAACGAAGTGTGCGAGATAGCGGGTGTTTGACTTTGTTAGGATGATCACGGCGGGGAAAGATGGAACAGACGGGTTCAAAGAAACTGTCATGTAATGATGGGTGATTGTAAAGTTCATGGAAAAGTGATAGGCGTGCATATTTCCAACGAATGGCCAAATCCTCTAGCTCAGCACGGTTTTTTAAGTTAGTTACGCTGGAATAGGTAGAATAATCTGAGTAAATGAGACGAGCAGCTCGGTTTTGCAAAGATTCAATATTTGATACGATGTAGGCTTGATGAGGATCCCAAATGGCACTGGCATATTCTATTTTAGGGCGAATTAAACTGGTAAAAGCAAGTTTTTTTAACTGCGATGGAGCCTGTTTAAGATTTCGTTTCAGTAACCCGAGAGACCGGTTAGCAGCTGCAAGAGTGACTTCTATATGATGGTGCCAAGATAGATTCGATTGAAAGTGGAGACCGAGGTACTTGTAGGTAGATGTTAACTCAAGTGTCATATTATTCAACGAGTATTGACTAGAAAAACGTGTAGCAGCGTTAGTAAAGGACATGCACTTTGTTTTAGAAACATTTAACGACATAAGCCAAGTTGAACACCAATGATTAATTTTGTTAAGGTCAGATTGCAAAGCTAAGCGGTCAGAATCAGAAGAAATGTTACGGTATGTTACGCAGTCGTCCGCGAAAAGTCAAACGTGTTAAGATAAAGAATTCGGTAGATCATTAATGTAAACGAGGAAGAGTAGAGGACCAAGAACACTGCCTTGGGGTACACCAGATGTTACCGGTAAAGAGGAAGAATAAAAATTCATAGCAAAGGTGAATTGAGACCTGGAGGAAAGAAAAGCTTTTATCCATGCAAGAACTATAGGGTGAATGTTAAGTTGTTCTAGCTTTAGAAGTAATCTGTGCTGAGGAACGCGGTCAAAAGCTTTAGCGAAATCTAAGAAAATGGCGTCGACCTGGCAACCAGCATCCATGGATTTATGAAGATCGTGAACGAAACCGGCAAGTTGGGTGTCGCATGAAAATCCTTTGCGAAAACCGCGCTGAAAATTAAAAATGATATTGTGACGTTCGAGATAGTTTATTACTTGAGTGTGTATGATATGCTCCATGAGTTTGCAAATGGTACTAGTTAAGGAAATGGGCCTGTAATTTAGCGGTGAGGAACATTCACCTGATTTGAAGAGGGGGACGACTTTAGCTGATAGCCAATCTTGGGGTAGAGTTCCGGTAGACAAAGACTGTGAAAACAGAGCGCATAAGAAGGGGGTGATACTGAATGATATAGATTTCAGGATTTTATTATTTAAGCCTATATTATCTAAGGTGGAAGAAATTTTTAGTTTCTGTAAAAGGGACAGAACACCGGCCTCACTGATAACAATCTCCGGCATGACTGGGCTGCTGAAACTATGCAATATGGGAGCGGATGAAACGTCTTCTCTGGTAAAAACTGAGGAAAACGCCTGGTTTAAGACATCTGCGCATTGAGATGTGGGAACTGAAACACCATCGTTATTGCTTAGGACTATATCAGGATAACATTTGGGGTTAACAACGCGCCAGAATCTGCGTGGACTATTTGCAAGTATAGATGATAAATCATGGTTAAAGAAATGGCGGCGAGTAGATTTCAAAAGCGACTGATATTCTTTATCGCATTTTTTGTATTTCGTCCAAGAGTTAAAGGTATCCTTTTGAAGCTTTCGACGCTTGTCGCGAACGGGCACCGAGTAATCGCGCGAGATGCTGAAGGGCGTGTTTTTTAGTTTAGGTCTTTTGTTCAAAATTGCTTCGATTTCCCTATCGTTGAAAAACTTGGCTATAATGGGTCTCTTTGCGGTCAGGACTTGACGTGTCCTGACCGCTCTCCTGTTTTATAAAAGAGTGCCACTCTAAAACGCCTCATTTTAATTGGTGGAGGTGCCGGGTAACGCCTAATCCTGGAATTGCGAAACCGTACGTTGCCTCCAGTTGCTACAATGTCCACGGACGACAATCAGCAGGCGGCCGCCTCGGCTCCAACTACTGCAGCTCCTGTCTGTCTCAGCTCCTTTTGGCAACGCAATCCGCCTACCTTCAGTGGAACCGATGACAAAGACGTGGAAGACTGGCTCGACGAATACGACCGGGTGAGCAAGCACAACAAGTGGGACGATGCGCACAAGCTTACTGTAGTCCAATTTTATTTGACCGACGTCGCCAGTCTGTGGTACCGTAATCACGAGGGAGACCTCCCCACCTGGTCGACCTCCCCACTTGTTTGGCCGTCCAGCGCTTCGCAAACTACGGGCCGAACAGCGCTTGCATACTAGGGCTCAGCAGAATGGTGAGAATTACACCAGTTATATCGAAGATGTGGTCGACCTTTGCCGGCGTGTCAACTCGGCCATAACAGAAGCCGAGAAGATCAAACACATCTTGAAAGCCGTGACTGACGACGCATTTCAGATCCTTGTCGCCAAAAGCCTGCAAACGGTAGCGGAAGTGATCCAACTTTGTCAGAGCTATGATGAGCTCTGGAAACAGCATGACACCACTCGTCGTGCCAGCGCGCCATGTGCAACAATCTCTGCTTTAATGTCGGCTGGCACTGCTAGAGACCACACCACTTTGCTTCTCGAGATCAAGCGATTTGTACGAGAGGAGGTCGCACGCCAGTTGTGCCTCGTGCCTTATACCTCCGAAGGTGCCCCATCTACTTTAGCGTCATCAATACAGCGAGTAGTCCAGGAGCAAGTGTCTGAGGCGCTACCAACAGCTCATGCACTACCTGTGGCTGCTCCAATGACCTATGCCGAAGCACTGAACAGAACCCGACGTCCGCCTGTCGCGAACGGCCACGTTTCTTTGTTGCGAACGCCTACGTCCACACGCCCCTTTGTCGTACCGACTGAGCCTATGTACCAGGCTGCCCGTCCTTTCTCCCGACCACCACCTCCGCGCTTTCAGAACCCTTGGCGCACTCAAGACAACCAGCCCATATGCTTCGCCTGTGGAATTGCGGTGCACGTGGCACGATTTTGTCGACGGCATGAGTTTTTCCTGCGTGACGACGTCAGGCCCAACAATTATGGTTTCCCGCAACGATCAGAGCCTGCTGTATCTGGTGACACTGCGACCATGGGCACATTTTCACCTCGCCGGACCTTCAACAGACACTGGTCACCTTCACCTCAATGCCGTTCCCTTTCCCCTATGCTACGTCGACCTCGCCCTGTCCCTGAGGAAAACTAGAAGCTGCAGTTCCGGGGGCAAGAACTGCGGATCTTTCGAACTCCACAAGACCTTGTTTTTCGCCGTCTAACGTCGTTGCTGTCTCCGTTGAAGGTATACCTGTTTCTGCATTGGTCGATACTGGCGCCGCAGTGTCTGCAATGACTGAAAAACTTTCCGTCGACTAAAAAAAGTCACAATGCCTCTTCACGACATCGTTTTGAGCACTGCGAGCGAGCAATGAATTCGCCCTTTTGCTGCATGCACAGCACGTGTCGTTATTGCTGACAATATTTATGTCGGCGAGTTCGTAGTGCTCCCGCGGTGTTCCCATGACATTATATTGGGCTGGGACTTTCTCTGCACTCATCATGCTGTCATCGACTGTGCTCGCGCCGAAGTGGAGTTCGCGCCGTTATGGGACGCTGCTTCACTCGACTCGTCCCTTTCACATGCAAAAGTTTTCGTTGCCACCGACACTTCGATAGCCCCGTTTTCATCCGCCCTAGTTCCGCTTTCCTGTGACGTCTCTAGTGGCTCAACTGTTCTTTTTACACCTTCTGAAACTGCTGCTCGCCGCAAGTGCTTACTGATTACTTTCGCCGTTCTGAATGTTCACGATGCATCAAGTGCAATTTATGTTTCAAATCTGTTTCCTTCGCCTTCCAAGTTACTGTGCGGAAAGTGCTTGGGCTTTGCCGATGACATTGATCCCTCGAGTGCACGTGTAGTTCCTGACCCCTCGACTACGCTACCTATTGACGCTGTTGATTGCTGCACGTCATCCTCTTCCCCATCATTCACCGACGCAATTTCGCACTGCATCGACACCAACCTTTCGGCCCAACAGCACACCGACATCATCGCCCTCCTCGAGCGCTTCCGCGCCAGCTTCGACCACCAGCAACTGACTTTGGGCCGTGCTTCCACAGTATCTCACGAAATCGACACTGGCCTTCACGCTCCTTTACGTCAGCGTCCGTATCGGGTATCGGCATCTGAGCGTCGCATAATCGGGGAACAAGTTGACATGTTGAAGCGAGGTGTTATTGAGCCCTCTAACAGCCCGTGGGCATCCCCAGTTGTTCTGGTCAAGAAAAAGGATGGCTCAGTAAGATTCTGCGTTGACTACCACCGGTTGAATAAGATCACGCGCAAAGATGTTTACCCGCTACCTCGCATAGACGATGCCCTTGACTGCTTACAAGGCGCGAAGTTCTTCTCGTCACTAGATCTGAATTCAGGTTATTGGCAGGTTCCCATGGCTGAGGCTGATTGCCCCAAGACGGCTTTTGTTACCCCTGATAGCTTATACGAATTTAACATCATGCCATTCGGGCTCTGAAATGCGCCTGCCACTTTCGAGCGCATGATCGACAACATCCTCCGTGGCTTGAAATGGCAGACATGTCTGTGTTATTTAGACGATGTCGTGATATTTTCAAGCGACTTTTCAATGCATCTTCAGCGACTCAAGACAGTGCTTACTTGGCTCACCTCCGCCGGTCTACAGCTCAACTTGATGAAGTGCTGCTTCGGCACTCGCAAACTCCTATTTTAGGCCGTGTTGTATCTAGAGATGGCATTCTTCCGTATCCGACAAAACTCCGTGTCGTTGCCGAATTTCCCAAGCCGAAGACCTTAAGAGAACTTCGCAGCTTCCTCGATATATGTTCATATTTTCATCGTTTTATTCGCAACTTCGCCTCCATCATATCGCCCTTGACTGACCTTCTTGCCGGCAACAACGACCTTTCTAGTTGGTCGTCAGCTGGTGATGATGCATTTGCCACACTCCCCCACCTTCTTACGTCACCTCCTATACTGCGACATTTTGATCCTCTTGCCCCGACGGAAATACACACGGATGCTAGCGGAGTTGGCCTCGGTGCTGTGCTCGCCCAGCGTAAACCTGGATTCGATGAGTACATCATCTCTTACGCCAGCCGGGCACTCACAAAAGCAGAAGCCAACTATTCAGTCTCCGAAAAAGAGTGTCTAGCCATCATATGGGCCATAGGCAAGTTTCGACCCTATCTTTACAGGCGCCCATTCAGCGTGGTTACAGATCATCACGCATTATGTTGGCTCTCCTCATTAAAAGATATCACCAGCCGGCTCGCCCGTTGGGCGCTTCGGCTACAAGAGTACGACATTCACGTCGTTTACCGATCTGGCCGAAAACATTCGGACGCAGACACTTTGTCGCGATCACCTCTACGATGTAGTGACAAGCCGCCGTCTTCGCCTGCCCCCGACGTATCTGCACTTAGTGTCAGCGACATGCTACAGGAGCAACGAAAAGATCCTTGGATCGCTTCACTTATCAACTTGTTGAGTCGAGCTCCCTCGCAAAATATCCCTAGAGGTATGCGCCGTCAAATATACCACTTCGTTATCAGAGATGGTTTGCTATACAGACGGAATTATCTCTCCGAAGGATGCCAATGGCTCCTAGTCATTCCTGTCGTCTCCGCTCAGACATATGCGCCTCCTTTCACGCCGACCCACAATGCGCCCATGCTGGAGTGTTAAAAACCTACACCCGCCTGTATACCACTACTACTGGCGTGGAATGTATCGCTTCGTTCGTCGCTACGTACGTTCCTGTCTCGCTTGTCAACCCTGGAAGAATCCTACTCCAAGTTCTCCAGCTCCCCTACAACCCTTACCTTGTCCTGCCCGACAGTTTAACCGTGTTGGTATCGATGTGTATGGACTTCTTCCGATTACACCGGCTGGAAATCGCTGGGTAATCGTCGCTATCGATCACCTTACACGCTACGCAGAAACTTCACAACTCTCTTTTGCGTCAGCCAGTGACGTCGGTCGTTTCATATTGCATCAGATCATTTTACGTCACGGTGCACCACACGAACTCCTGAGCGACCGAGGGCGTGTTTTTGTCGAACCCCGTCGAATCGCTTTTCAAGGAATGCCAAGTCATTCATCACACCACCACCGCATATCATCCTCAAACTAATGGCATTACAGAACAATTCAACCGTACATTATGAGATATGCTGTCAATGTACGTTGCAACCGATCACACCAACTGGAACAGTATTCTCCCTTTTGTAACATACGCGCATAGTACTGCTGTCCAGACAAACACTGATTTCTCTCTATACTTCCTCCTTTATGGTCGCGAGTCCTCTTGCACGCTAGACACCATCCTTCCTTACCACCCGGATGTTGCTGAGTCGACAACGATGTCACAAGCTGCTAAATACGCGAAAGAGTGCCGTCAGCTTGCCCGCTCCTTTACAAGTGCTGAACAGCAACGCCAGAAACACCACCGCGATAGCCCGACGCCTCCGGCTTCTTCTGCATCAGATGACCTTGTCTGGCTTCGCATCCCTTCAACCAGCCCTGGTCTCTCAACGAAACTGACGTACAAGTATGACGGCCCTTACCGCATGGTTAAGCAAACTTCACCCGTCAATTACATCGTCGAGCCGCTAGAGCAGCCCCATGATCAACGACGCCGTGGACGTGAGACCATCCACATAGACCGCCTAAAACCGTATTATGATCCCTCTATTGTCTCCTGTCCACGAGTCGCCAGGATGGCTCTTTCCCGGAGGGGAGGAAAATGTAGTGAAGAAGATTAGTGCTACTCAGAAAGGCAGGGGGTATGGCTCAGTCGGTGAACACGACGACGTTTGGTTGGCTGGGTACTCAGACTGGTTCCGCCATTACCACTTGACGTGTCGTGACCGCTCTCCTGTTTTATAAAAGAGTGCCACTCTAAAATGCCTCATTAAAATTATATATATGTATGTATATATATATATATATATATATATATATATATATATATATATATACAAATTATGGCGCGGCGGGGGCGTGCCTGCTCTGAAAACTTCTGCGGCGGCGCCAAGCGGCGCGAGGAATCCAGACGGCGGCGGCGCAGCAGCGCACAGCTGTAATTGACAGTGGAGCAAAAGCTGCAGAGGCTGGACTCTAGCAGATTCGTGTTGATGCGCAAGTAGTACAGCAGCTGGCGGCTAATTTTGGTTTTAATTGCTCACATCATTATTGCATTTAGAAAATTGTATACAAAAGAAAACATCTAGAAGGTTTAGAGTACATCTTAGAGCCATATTATGAATATTACTTTTCTTGGAGAACTAAAAAGCGTGTCTGCAGCCGCACATTTACCCATGGACGCCATATTTACTTTTAAAATCCGGCATAATAAAGTCATCTGCAGTAGCAGCGCTGCTGAAGCATAGCCTCCACAATTTACTCCGGGAACAGCTTGCAGCTGCAGTTGGTCACAGCGGCACGGTTAAGATACGAAAGATGCTTATTCTCACTGCACCCGGCTGTTAGACGTGACAGATGATGTACTTCAGCTGCAGAATGATTGTCGCCTTTATACCTAACTTAAGTCTCTGGTATATAAACAGCGCTCTCTGTGTTAATTTGGATCAGTGAGTAGCTTGCAACCTTTTGTTATAGTGAGCCAAGAGAATTGCATACGTCATAGTCCCAATAAGTCTGTTTCTACGCCCACACTTTAGATGTGTTCACGTGAATGGAGCAAAGGCAAGCTTTCTTTTCGTATACACTGTAACCTCGATATAATGAACCCAGACATAACGATACATCGGCTATAATGAAGTAAATAAAAAGTCTTGCAATAGATATAGTTTAAGTATATACCTTTATAACAAACTTTTTTATCTAACGAACTTATTTTTGTGTAAGATGCAACTTTGTTATAATGAGGCGTGAGTGTATTATAAAGCTCCAGCTGGAAGAACCATGGGAAGAATTATAATTTTGTTGGCAATAACATCAGTCCCTCTTAATTACCAAGTTTTAAAACATTGTAGGCTTTCCTTAGTAGGTAAACAAAACAAAGCGAAATGCAGCTCGCCACTCGCAGGGTACCTGTTTTCTCATGTCGATGATGTCCTGCTTGCGGATGAACCCATTCTCGGGGATGGTGAAGTTAGCAAGCTTGCACAGTACTGCAACATCAGGGTTCTGAGCGTTGCAGGCGAGTCTGACTGCCCTCTGTACCAATGAAGTTCTGTAGCTGCAAATGAATATAGAAAAAAATGAGAACTGTATTCAGTGTCTTAAATATAAACAATGCAAACACTACGTTTTCAGCATTCCCCTTAGAGTGCATAGAAGTGAAAAGATCACGCACAGAAATATCACAGTATATTCTCTTGTAAACTTTGTTTACTATGACTTTTTATTGAATATGTAGACATTCACAACACGAAATAATCGAATTCGGCTCTTGTTAGTGGCAAGTTGTTACTTTATCAATTTTTACTTTCGGTTTCATAATTTTTATATGGACATACTATTCCTTTCTATTTCCCCCAGCCATCTTAATCAGCAAACTGAATGGGAACATAATCGCAAGTGGCATCACACGCATGCGCAAAGTGTCAGCGCTGCAGATATGTCAACCAATCAACTTTAGTATAATCGTTAAACCTGAAAGATGGGAGGACTTCAACTCTGGGCTTCCTAATACGAAAGCTTGGCGCCCTAACCGCTACACCGCAAGTGCATTACTCTCAGGCTGGACAGAATACCTCGAAGAATGAACCACACGCAAGCACTTCATGACAATTGCATAGCTGCTTCAAAATAAAACGACCATCGCACATCTAGAGTCAAAGGTGACACATCCAAGTACGAAAAAAATACAACATAGTAAAGCATACATACGTTGAGTTTGTCCGCACACAGCACTCCAAAACGAGTGCCATGCAATTCTGGACACTCTCCTCCGTCTCCCACGAATTGTATTGTTCGCTCCAGCCTTTCCATTTAATAAGAAACCATGTCTTTCCCTGAAAAGTGAAGAAAATGCGTGAGTGAACTAGCTTCTAGCAAGACTGCCAGCAGCAAGGCAGCCCTGGCTTTATTTGAGAAAACCGCTTTTGACACTTTTAACACAAAAGTGTTTTACGGCAGGATCCACCACAGTTCCTCTGACGTATTTCTCTTACGTATGTGACGTTGTAAAGAAATGGTAAAGAAAAAAAACCTAGAAGAGAAAGTTCTATCGCTGGGAGTCGAATCTCACGCTCAAGAGTGTGCAGTGTGAACTGATTCGGCCACAAAGTGTACGTTCTTGAGCTCTTTAACAGCAGGCTACTTATACGCACCATTTGCCGCTAGTGATACGCCTGTAAATTGGGATGCGTGCGCGCTTTAATAGGGCATGGTGGCCTATGCGCCATGCTTACCTAGTGACGGGGGCAGTTTGTTCGTCTTTCGCTTTCGCCACAAGTATGCGTTGAAGTCGGAATACGAAGGTCACTACACTCACAGAAGCCACCACCCTTGCGAGAGGAGCGCGCTGCTCACACGCAAGTAACAACTCTGGCAGTTGTTAGTTCACGCTTGTCTTGTGTATACTTGTGCATTCATTCCGTGCACCCTTCTTTTGTGTTTGAGCAGAGCACTTGAATTGTCGAGTCGTGACAGTTGCTGGTTCGCGCTCGTCCTATGTCCGTTCTTTTTCGTGCACCCTTTCCGCCTGAGGTATGTGTTGCAAGTTTTGAGCAGCCTGTAGTTCTTCGCTGACATTACAATATGTTGATGCAGCATTCGTTCCTTCGACCTTGTGGCGAAATAACAAACAATAAATGCAACTACCCCTGTAAAGGCAAGTTTCACTGCCATGTTACACCGATTGCTATGACAGAGGAATCAGTCATGTTTTTTCACACATTATCCTCTTACTGGCTTGTTACAATACTCCATTGTTCTTGGAATTTGACACAAGGAAATTCATTTAGTTATATTCAGACCAAATTTTCAAACACGAATTCATATTACCTCGCCCTGCTACCACTTTTACTGCAACCTTTTCCTTCCGAGTTTTAACAGCACTGCATGAGCACACAAAAACCGCTAGCAAGGGCAACAATGCAGAGCAAGGTAGTGAAATCACTAGGGCAGCATTCGCACAAAAAGCAGCGGTAATGCAGAAGCTGTGTGCAAGACTGTGCACAGCTTGTTGGAAGCTTATAATATTATGACTTTGGTAAGTGTGAAAGGCAACAATGCAGTGTCGAATTCTCTAAACATTAGAAGCTCGTAGGATTTTGAGAAGAGAACAGCAGTGTTCCTGCAATGCTTCTAAAGAACCCCACTGTAACCCGAAAAAGGCTTAGAAGTTGGCTAGGACTACCATTTCTGGCAGGGTTAGTTGGCTTATATTTATTACGCCAACTTGCCTAGCTTCAGAATACTGTGAGAAAATGCATGTACCAAGTGGATACCTGCTTTGAATTCTTCGACAATCAGGATACTTCTAAGGAAATGGCCATAAAGCTTTTTTGAAGAGGCCTTAGATACCCCAGCGAGAAGTGACTGTTGGCATTGGCGTCAACACGAGCGATGCAAACAATAGTCATCACATTATGATGTTGCCAGAAGTTGTGACACCATCATGACATCACAATGTCGCGTAACCACGTCGCATTGTTGCCTGGTCGATGGTGGGGAAATTCCAAAGATGCTACAAGACCACATGAAGTGCAGAAGGCTTCGAATGCCTCTGGTCTCAGAGCAGATTAAAACCACATTATGGGTGCAGAGCCTTTGGGAGTAGAAATCAATACAATAGACTGAGAAGAAACAAAATATGGCTTTCGTTTTCCAGCTGTCATAGACAAATGCATAGGGGACTATGTGACTTTTGTGAGCAGACTTTGCTCAAAATCCTACATTTGTAATATTGTAGACCAAACACGAATTTGCACATGTTGGAAAATTTTTGAATTTATGTTTAGAAGAAATTTTGTGTCTAACTTGACTAAGTGTTTCCCTTTCAGATTTCCTTTCAGATTGTCTCGTACCAATATATGTCATTTATTTTAAGTGAAGTTTATGTCTCATGAAATGCAGCAGTTCCAGATCTTTGAGAAAATTGAAGGCTTCACTTACTTTTTCTCTCTTGACGTCCAAAACTGTTTCGACCTCAAACTCTGAAGAAAAAAAATGATAAATTATCAAAACGTGCTAAAGTTGTCAAACAATCACGCAAAACTAAAAAAACCTCTCTCTGCCTTCTTAATTTTCAATCATATAGCAATCTTCATCAATAAATTCCAGCTATCTTACAATGCTTCCAACACAATTATGTAAAAAAAAAAAGCCAAAAACTTCGTGGCACTGATTTCGCAAACCCCATTAGTGCAAAAAGCAGGGATGCCGCTTCCAATTCTCAGAACTATAGAATCTTGTTCATCCCATACAAAGGACATAAATGTTCTTGCCCTGCTTCTACAGAACTCCAGTGTGCTATGAAGAGCTACTGGACAAGGCTCAGAGCTCGCATACAATTACTCCTTGTAAAAATTGTACGTTTACATCGTACTGAAAATATTTGTGAGAGTCAAAAGAGGTAGGTTGAGGACTAACAGATGAATACTTGTTTTAGCTGCTGACTAGTTTCTTCCTCAGTCTTCAGCCTTATATTGTGCAAATCTTTTCCGCGTAAGACTCAATGGCTCGTTCGCAACCTGAAGAAGCATGCAGACACATGCTTCCAATAGAGCCATCTGTCAGCAAGTGGGCCATGCAGAACATGCCCGTTTATAGAGCCCTCGACAAGGTGCTATTCATAACTTCATTCATGGTGAACTTTTTGGAAGACTATTTCACAAGCCCACAAACATTTAAAACTGTCAGTGTGATGCTATAAGACTACCAATAGAGCAAACGATGAGCGTGCCACAGCACAAGCATTGTGGGTGTCAAATTAGATCAGTCCTGTGGGATGCAACACAAAAGGAACTCCATAAAAAAATCATTCGCATGCCATGCAGGTAAGTTCACTTGATTGTGCCTCAGAGTCATGCCGTACTCGTTACGTACCGCACACATCTTCATACCACGCGATTGTCTCTCTGATCTTTCATACATCTGCTTGTATCGTTACGCTGCACTGTGGCCTCTGGACTACATTGTTGCCAAGCAGTGTCAATAAAATGTTATATTCTCGAAGGTGCGAATGTCTGCATACTAATTAGGGCTACTTTGTAAATGTCTCGGTAAGCGTGATTGTGACTCTGGTGGTTTGTGTAAACATTAATGTCAAACAGCTAAACGGCATAAAAAAAAAAGAGTTGCCGTTACTGGAACGACAAATTGGTGTAGTGTGGCCAGGCACACATTAGCAAAGGTCAATGACCGTTTCCTTTGTAAACAGTATGCAAGTTTTGATTACAAGGCCAATGATAGAATGCTTGAAACTAGACCAACAATATATCCACTCGGGTTAATAAACTAGCTGACACTTCTCATCGCATGTTCTCACTAAAAAGGTCTTTTGTGACCGCTTCAACAGATTGATTGATATGTGGGGTTTAACGTCCCAAAACCACTATATGATTATGGACCGCTTCAACAGGTGTGCATACAAAATGTGCTTCGCTAGTATTTGTTTCATGCTGCATTTCGACGGAACGAAAAAAAAAAAGAAAAACACTGGAGCAGCACGGCGATGTGCGGTGCTTACAGCATCACGAAATAGAAAACAAAACAAATTAGCAGGGGGGCATGGTAAGGGGTTAAAACGTTACGCAACCAGGCGCCAGCGGCACCTGTCGTACGTGCAGGACTTGAACCTCGGCGGCCCGCACGATATCGCCGCGCGTGCATTCAATCGGGCGAAAAAAAAAAGACTGCGATTATTCGTGCGATTACACTGACACGACATTTCGCGCCTTCTCACCTTGTGCGGGCGCCCAATGCCTGGTGGCCTCAACAATTTCCTGGTCTGTTAGACGTCTCACAAGTACGCAAGGCAAACGTTGGTCTTCGGCACCTGAGTGGTGGTGGCAAATACAAAGTTCCAGCAACCACTTTACAACCGCCGAGCGAGACACTTACTTGCTCGATCGGCCAAATAACAGGTGACATAAACAAACGGTCAATCAAGCGCTGTTAGCCATATTACGAGCAATGACTTTCAGGCGCGGTCGCCGGGCGGCAAATCGGGTTTCAGAAAACCAATGCCACGCATAATTCAGTTTGAAAAGGAAATAACATCCAGAAGCGCTTACCGGCCTCGCCTGCGACGTCACCGTTGGGTACGCGCGGTATGAGCCCATTTACGTTTCCGTTCAATAAAGGCGCCAAAGCAACGCTTCGGCGACTGCCGGACTTGTGCGGCGAGCTCATCACCGAGATTCTCAGTTTTTTTAAATGTGGGCACTTCGAAATAAACCGAATTAACGAGGCGATCTCGCTGCACTACGGCTACATAAAAGCCCGCTCGAAAAAAGAACCTCTAAGCCGCTAACAATCGGCTCGACCACGGCCATAGCCTCCTAGATTTTCTTTGCCTGCCGGATGAGCGCGAAAGGCCCGTCATCTATAACGGCGCTACCTACGTAGGAATGAGAATCTTTGTACTTGGCCTTCCAGATTGGCAATTTTGCTGTTTGCTACTAATTTTAAGGGCTACGCCTCGTATTGAAGAAGTTGCATGCTAAATGACGGCATCACTTACGTATGGGTAATTATAATTACGTTTACGCTTTTTAAAAACTTTCTCACGTTATTTTTGTTGCATATAGGTTTCAAAAACGTAAAAGTTATTTGAAAACATTCCTACTTAGGTGGCGCAACCACTATAATACCGACGACTGCCGTTTTTTAAGTGACCGCTGATAATCCGGCAGGCAAGAAAAATCTAGGAGGCTATGCTACGGCCTACTGTACTCCTGACCTGCCCAAGTAGCAGCATGGTTGCAGGGTTCCTATGGCAGCGCGTGTCCCTTCTCTTGTTCAACCGCTCACCGCTAGTAGCGCTACCTATAACTTGTTTGTCTGCTACTTTACGGTTGTTTTGTAGGCGCTGGAGTAAGAATGCTTGCATTTTGTGGTGAACTGCCGGCATATATGCGGCTATTTTTTCATTTAGATGGCTGGTCAAGTAAGCTGTTCAGTGCGCTTAAGTATTTATTGCACACTGGTTGACAAACGTGGGCCCCGTAGACTTACATGGTGTAGGACAGCCTTTGTGATGTCGCGTCCATTTGATTGCAAAAAAAAAAAAAAAAAAATTGATTTACTTTACGTACACTTGTTTCTGAACTATTTATTTTTTGTGTATAATAATTTTGCACTATGAGTGCTTTGTTGGTCAAATAATGACCACAAACGCCCAAACTGACGTCAGCGAACAGGTATTGACTAGCGCTAAGCTGCTCGTAGGTTACTGTCCTAGCGGCAGAGGGTATAAACTATAATGAGGGTTCTGGAGAAGGGCTTTCTAGGCGGGTCAGGAGTAGAGTAGGCCGTGAGCTAGACGTACAGTCACGTATTGCACATTGTACCGCATGAGAAGCCAGCTAGAAGTCGTTAAAGGGGCACTAAAGTCATATAAAAATTTACGTCAGAGTGAAAGTTCAATGTATGATAACATTCAAAACAACATTAACAACAATAGTGTCCTACTTACCAAAAAAAAAGTAAATGCACAATAGCCTAGGCACTGCAGCAGGACATTTTCAAAATGATCCCGATGACATCAGAAGGACCGCCTACAATTAGTAACTAGTAATCGATCTGACTGCACTAAATAAAGAACTTTTCGTACATCAGTAGACGTAATAAAATGCTGCCTGTTCGTTTCTTTTTTATTCATGGAAAAAGAACCGCCGGACGTTACTATGGGGAATGGCTCGAGTGGTTCAAAAATTCAAGTTTCGCGTGGTTACACGGGACAGGTGGCGTCATCTAGTGGGGCACAGTTGAAACAAAACTCATCTGCAATCTCGAAGCCAATGGCGGGAAATTGATCAATGGCCGTTGTTGCTGCTGTGGCCCCTGCTGCTTTCGGTCTGCCGCTACTAGCGCAGTAAAGCCGGGTAACGTTGCGCACAACAGTGACGTGAATCGGTCCGGTTCCCGGTTGGTCTGCTTCTTGAAGCGAACAATTTGAAGTGCGCTAACCCGATGCGAACCACAACAACGTGTTTTTATTTCAAAATAGACCCTTCTTCGGCACAAAAGTAACACAACGAAGTTTCTGGGCTGCTATTTCCACAATTAACGTCAACCTAATAGTTGCCTTTAGTGTCCATTTAAAAAATGCTATGTTTGAAAAGGCACGATGGTTGATCAAGTGTGGAGTTGATTAGGTACACTGTCGGTTGGTGCTGCTATTGTACCTGTACTCAAACTCTTGAAACAGCAGGCCTCATTAACGTATTACGTAAAGCACTCTTCCAGTCTCGCATATTAGACAAGGTCTACTTAAATAGGTCGCAAAGGCTCGGGCGAAAAGTGATTTAGAAGCTTTTGCCAGTGACATCAGCCAGCGCCTCATTTATTTAGATGCCTGCCGCATGGGGATGAAAACAGCTGCCACACCCTGGCCACATTCTTTTCTTTTTTCATTTTCAAATGAATGGATAGATTGGATATTTGATATGGCTGTACCCTTTAGATCAGGCGGTGGCTAACGCCACCAAGCCGTAATACTTAGTGAACCAAAAACTAGGTTTATTTATTTTTCCTTTAAATAGTGAGGTTGAGGACTCGTACTTTGCAGTGAAGGGTTCAATTTTCACTCGTGCCTTGACTTTAGCCACCAATCAGATAACCTCCTTCTAGTTAATTCTATTCGCTTAAAGTCTATAGTTCGCCCTCCCTGTCCCGAAACCCCAGTGCTTTGAAAAACTCTGGGCCATCATCCTGAACTATAGCGTGAAGCCCTCTACAGAACATTATCAAGTGTTCGGCAGTTTTCTCTTCCTCTCTACACGCACTGCATACCGTGTCTACCTCTTCGTATTTGGCCCGATATGTCTTGGTTCGCAATACCCCGGTCCTGGCCTCAAACATTAGAACTACCCCGAGTATTGTCATAGATCC
This sequence comes from Rhipicephalus microplus, assembly GCF_043290135.1. Taxonomy (NCBI): domain Eukaryota; kingdom Metazoa; phylum Arthropoda; class Arachnida; order Ixodida; family Ixodidae; genus Rhipicephalus; species Rhipicephalus microplus. The sequence goes on along the minus strand of NC_134708.1, from coordinate 12,741,304 downwards.
TTTCCTTGGCAATTTCCTGCTTAAAAGTTTGATAGATCTCTAGTGCGTTCTTCTTAATCATGCCAATTCTCAGCTTCCTTCACCTTCTTCTTAACCGATAATTCTTTTTTTTTTTTTTTTGGTTCGCTTCCTCCAGTTTGTATCGACATTCTTCATGTACAAGGTAATGAGCTAATATACATACTCTGTATACAGAGTCTGTATATTAACTTTATGGCATAAATTATTGTACGAAACTTTATGCTCTATGGTTTCATACAATAGTTGTATAAAACCAACGTTGTATAAAACCATAGTCCCTCAATAAAACTCTATGGGAGCTGACTTCTACCTACACACGTATAGCCAAACCAAGCCATTCTATGCATGCGTTGATCTTCGCAAGAAGGGACACACTGGTAGGTGTTCTGTGGGGACACTCGCAAGGTCGGTTCAAAGGTGCTCTCAAATTAAACCGACTGAAACGCTGGTGACGCTTACCACATGAATTTTCTCAAGCGACGATGCATTTGATGTTTCAGGTCCGTGTTTGAGCTAAAACCACCACCATGCTGATCCGCACGCCGTTCACTGATCTGGTGTCCGTCCTCACGGAAGCAGAAAGCAACCGCAACTGCCAGAAGCTGTCCATGCAGCTAGCTCTCTGCCGGGAAGCCTACGGCATGCACAGGCCCGAAAAGTGCGAAAACGAATACGAGGACTTCAAGGAGTGCATCTTTGGCTTCAAGCAGGCGAGTGTACCGGCATTCGTTGCTGGTTTTTTCTTTGCCTTGCAGGAGAAACGCATGTGCGTGAAATACGGTCGCGTATATCCAGACACTTGTGCCCATTGAAACCGACTCCGATAGTACCTCCGTCTGTGTTTCGGATCCTGAAGAAGGTCTGCCCGACACGAATGCACAGAACTCGAGAGAGTGCAAAATTAGTTGCTGTAGATAACTCCTACGCTGTCATGCTTTCAACAAGATGGCCAGCATGGATACAGGTTAATGCTACGCAGTGTAGATCGATAAAAACAGCTTTTTTTGTCGTGCATTCAGATGGCCAGTAATCAAAGCAGTTAGCTGGGCTAGTTGAAGTACCGAAGTTTGTTAAATTCCCAGTGCTTCAGAAGTGCCCAAATTTTGTTGCATGTTTCCATCACATGTGTATTTCTCTAAGACTGTGTGCATGAACATTAAATTCCACCGTATTCTAAATAGGGTTGGTTTTATAGCTTTATTTTAAAGCGTTTAGATATCCTGAAAATGGCTAAAAAAGTTTGATGGTATTGAGAACATTGCTTGTTCTTGACAGTTTTGAACCTTGGTGTTTCAGTTAGCTCTTCTTTAGGTCCCAAAGCATGACTCAATATCGAAACTGCTTCAAACCTCGCTCCTGCATGCGAATATTTCCAAATGTGGGAAGGTCCAGTTATATGTGCTGCATCTTAAATATCTTGCAGCGTGCACGAGTGATCATCATGCAGCAAGAGCGAGAGAAGCAGTTCAAAAATGGACAGCGGAAACAGCACTATGCCGAGATGCCACCAGTGGATGGCTTCGCCATGCGTGACCCATTCGAGTAATCCGTTCTTGTGATGTAGAAAATATATACTGGCTGAACTACTGTTGTCGAGTTACTTAACAATGTGTGGTGCACTTTGGGAGTTTAGGTGGCATTGTATCCGTATGTACAGCTGGATTCGTGCAGCTGAATACAGATACAATGAAGTTCACAGAATTTGTTTCGGAGGGCTACAGCATTCGTATGGCGGCCTATTACCAGCAAAGCTGTAGATGCCTTCCTGCTTCCTTTTTTTTTTTTCTGGCGTGAGTGACTGCAGTTGGCGAGGAGTTTCCTGGAACTTAGGGTCTTCGATTGCATTCTCCTCTCTTGCAGAGTTCCTCTGTTGCTAGCTGTATATTTTGTGTCTCTGCTGCCTCCAGCGACGGTGCGCTGCACCTTCTCTGGTTTCTTCTGGTGTTCCGACATGTGAATTCCAGTTTTATCCGCCCCGCCATGGTGGTATAGTGGCTAAGGTGCTCGGCTGCATTTGCGATGGTGGCGAAAATGCTCTAGGCCCGGGTGCTCACATTTGGGCGCACGTTAAAGAACCCCTGGTGGTCAAAATTTCCGGAGCCCTTCACTGCGGCGTCTCTCATAATCATATGGTGGTTTTGGGATGTTAAACCCCACATATCAATCAATCAATCCACTTTTATGTGTACCATGTACGATGTCATACCCATACTACGACAAGAGCGCCGTTGCAATCGCCACACCTCCGATACATCTGCCACTATCGCGACCACTGCCGAACCGGCCCCTCTGACACACGTGGTGCACTCTTTCCTCTCTCCTATTCGTCTCAATTTCCACAGCGCCACTCAGTAGATTTCACGGCTTACGGTTGTTCCGTAAATGTCCTCTTTGTCAATTGGGTCCTGTCTGCGAACTTCTCTATCCCAACCTTTAGTTACCTATATCTTTTGATCCCTCCTTATTCTTTCCCTTGCGAACCAGTGGCTGAGGTGTCGCAGTCTGCTTCAGACAGTTGCAGGGTTCACGTTTTTCTTCATTTCCTCTTTAAAAAATTACCCCCCCCATTGCAACACTTACCCTCCCCCTGCCTATCTTCATACCTGTCGACGCACCATGTCCTTAATACGGACGTAAGCTCACTGGGTACACTTCCTTCATGCAGGGGCTAGAGGTAAACTGCTCTGCTGGAATACCTGCAGCCACACAGCTTTGCTACAGGGATATTTACTTTTACTACTGCAGTGCTAGCCAATGGATAAGTCCTGCCACTGCTTTCAAGCGTTCAGAAATAAAGTAGAGCTGTGGGAATAGCAAAATTCTGGTGCGAAGCAAATTCAAATATTCCATTCTGAGTGCAAATTGGATAGAATATTTTTCGAAGCGAAATTGCAGGGGAAAAAAAGTTGCAGAGGTTTCAGACATATTCTGATGAGATAGCAACATGAAAGCGTTTCTTTTGACTCTGTTGACTAAGTGCTGGTGGGTTGGTGTTTCATAGCTATCTTATGAAGACAAGCTGAGGCAATACAGAGGCCGAATGGTGTTCATGTGCATGATTTGGTGAAACTAAAGTGATGCCAACATCACTTTACACACGAGTGGCCTAGATGCTATTTCTTCAGCCTTGTCTCCTCTTTCAACTTCAGTGGAAGCGCAACTGATCTAACAAGACAAAAGTGCGCACCCCTCAAGTTTGGAGTTCAAAGTCTGCCTCATAGACGCGTATATTTGAGAGAATATGAAATTTTTTAGCTAGAAACTTTCGGCTTAGCCGTAATACGTGTTTGGTCGAGTGGAGCATATTGAAACTCTGAAGGGGCACTGCGAATGTGACGCCGACTGTATTTGTCTTTGGGAAGTGCGAATAGTGAAATTCCAGTGTAAACTGAATAGCAAATCCTATCCAAAAAAATTTTGAGATTTGGAATAATCGCGCACATCTAAAATAGTCTAAGGACTTCAGGTGGTTCCATGTGGTCAACAGCCAATACATTCTGTATAGCCGGGACAGCAGTTTTCAGTGATGTGCAACTTTGGTTTCGAGAGCGAAGTCTCTCGGAGCGTAAAGGTTTCAAATGAACATCAATTCAAGGGAGGCATGTCAGTGTTTGACTGCTTTCAATAACTCCAAGATACTGTTCGTGTTTCTGTCATTTGAACATGCTGAAAGAAATAGGGGCTTTAACATGCATGTGTGTTCTATCCGTAGGTCGGCACTTTGAGAGACTACTCATTCTCACCACAATTTTTTCAGCCTTTGCACTCACTTAGGTTCATACTCATGTCTACTCGCACTCATAGGCCCTCACTCACGTTTGTATTCACTCCTACTTACATTTGGAGTGCTCACTCACGTTCATACTCTCTTCTTCTCACACTCATGAATACTCACTCAAGTTCATAGTCACGGATACTCGCACTGATGAGTACTCACTCACGTTCAAACCAGAGGCGGATCCAGCCACTGATTTTAGGGGGAGGGGTCGCCTAAAGTAACACTGGAGAGAAGGTCGTGTCTTGACTTTTTTTGTTTTTACTAGGAAAAAACCCCTTCGCAGCATAAATACTGTTCATGTGTGCTCCAAGTGGCTTCACTCATTCGTCCTAATTGGTAATAGGAGGTGGGCGGCCAGCACTGGATTGAAGGGGGGAAGGGCGGTGACAGAGTTTGGCGAGGGGGATGATCGACCCTACCACTCCCCCCTCTTAATCCGCCATTGGTTCAAACTCACTTCTACTCACACTCATGAGTACTCACTCACGTTCATACTGACTTATACTCAAACTGAAAGTACTCACTCACGTTCTACTCACACTCATCAGTACTTACTTATATTCACACTCGCCACGTTCAAATGAGTATGAGTGAGTGAGTGTACTCATGAGTGAGTACGCCAAGCTATGGTTCTATCCTTTAGCACTGATTTATTGTAGTATTATAACAGTGTGCATATTGTAAAGAGGTTGCTCCATAAAATACGGAGGTGCCGGTCGCACTGACTGACACACTGCACAACACTGCATGCACTGCTTCCCTTTGCTGTTCTCACCTGTTTCTCAATTGCAACATTTTTAACATACGAAAGGCAGTTGAGATGCAGCCTTTTGCTGGGCTGCAGTTGTGCAAAATCAATCTCTTGGTTTTCATCGCAGAAACAGTGCAGAAAGCAAGCAGGTCAAAACTAAAGATGTGAAAAAAATTACGCCATCTCCACTCCTGCTAAAAAGAACCATGTGTAGATGCGAAGCGGCAGGCATGAACGCTTACACTGGCAGCGGCATCGACGCTGGTGCTCGTTGCAGCGTTGTGTAGGAGAGAAACCTGGGGAGGCGCAAAGCACACAGTGATGGACTGTTGCTTACTACTGGAACATGCCAGTCGCTGCTAATGGGAAATGAGAGACAGAAGACTTCTATTGGTCACAGAAATCCACAGTTCGCTTTTAGCTAACACGCTCGCTACAATTTTTTATTGTTAACGCGCAGGAGAAATCTTCCACTGCCACTACCTTGAAGGGGTCAGTGGGAGGGATATCGCGACTGCAGCGCGAGGAGTTGGTTTTTAGGGGCGAAGCTCCTAAAGGCGTGGGTCTGTCCATCCCTTGTATGTATGTACGTGGCCCCCTAAAGTTTCACCTTTGCCAACTGCCCGCTACGTCGTCTTTGCAAACATCCCACTGCACCCCATCACCGATCACCACTTCACTAACCGTAAAGCGATTATAATGAAAGGGGAACAGAAGCGATGTATAGCTACCACTTACGAACAATAAAATTTTCTTGTATAAATACATAGTGTTTGATGATGTAGTTGGCAATATTCGCGGATGGCTCACGGTTTAGTGATGAAACTTTATACTTCGCCACAATCATCATTCACTCCGTGAATATGCTGAGATTTGTTTTTGAATGAAGGAACTCGCTAGCAGACCCTGCCTGTGTTGACATCGCGGGGAAAGAGAGAGGGGACACAAGTGCGTAATGGGGTTGTAAATGCCGAAGGGAGGGATGCCTAGAAGAGAGGGGAGAGCGAGGGTCGGCTAACAGATACTGCTTGCATCAGCATTTTGAAGTGGGAAAGGGGAAGAGTGTAGAAAAAAAGAGGAGACGCGCGAGCCATTGGATGAAGCTCACTCATAAGATGCTTCACATCTGAAAATTAACGCCTCGGCTTGCAGCGGACAAACACAGTCATAATTGGTGGTGCTATAGTGCCGGGGCCAGTAGTATCCTTGTATGTGCTACCCTAGGGGCCAGCTGGCTGTGGGGCACTTCCAGCTTGTGTATGGCAGAGCTGTGATAAGCTATCAGCTATGTTTTTTGATGTACATTCAGTTGTAGAATACTGCAAAATTTGCTCTTTAGCAATTACAAGCTGACAACTCTATTATACTCAACTTCCCTAGAGTATAACGTCCAAAAACTGCGTGCCTTAAACCTTGATGACTTATGTCTAATGTACGAACATGGACGCATCGGATGTGAAGGTCAGTCCTTTCGTCTGTCCCCTTTAGATGCCTCTGATAAAGAGCGATTTAAGCATTGAAGTGAAGGACTTTTGTTCAGAGAATACTCTCCGAATGAGGGCTTTTAGAGTATATGACAATGTTGTTTCCTTTTAAATTAAAACATTCTAACAAGTTGACCACCTTGTTCCTCGAGAGTTTCCTTATTTCATTACACTTCCCCCTGTCCTCCTAATGCCTTTGGGCCTGCAAGGTATATTTAAATAATCATGTCAGAATCTAGCCATCATGAATTGCATCTGTGACTTCATTTTGAAGATGCAAATGCCCTTGCACAGATTGCAGTAAGCTGAACACCTAATGCTGTATTTACTTGCGTAATGAACGCATTTTTTCCTAGAAAAATCGAAGCAAAGTTGGAGGTGCGTTCATTATGCGGGGCAAATATGAAAACTTTTTCGGAATGAGCAAAAATGCAGTAATGCAAGAAAAAAAGTTGGGTTGCTCAGCCTTTTGCAATTGACAATAAATGTAGACTGTTTGGATCCAGCTTCTTTGTCGCACTTAGGTTCGGTGGTTGATGGCGCTATCTTCTGCAAGCAGTTCCTGCACTGCCCGCACACACCATAAAAGCGTTGTGCGGCCATCTTTTCTCGCAATCGTTCTACTGCAACAGCGGTACCTGCTGTGATCTCGAGAGGTGCCCAGAAGCGTGCGCTACGATGCACTTTGCCAACTTCGCGGCAACCTGGCACAATGACCGCTACGCCGCCGTTGACATTGTAGCAAGTAACCAACATTGCAGCAAGCTACTGCCGTAGCATCAAAACGAACAGTTGGCAACAAGATTAATGACAAAATACGGCCGCCGCCTCGCTCTCCACATGAGAAGTTACTGTAGAAACGATAACCTATATCTGGTGCTTCTTGAAGTACGTGCGGATAACAAGCACGAAGAACAAATTGCAACCGAAGCGATAATGTTGTGGAAGTAGTCATGATCTTTTCTGGGTGACAAGCTTTTTTTTTTTTTTTTTGAGGGGGGGGTGTCTAGAAACCTCTGACGGGACAGCGACGAATGGCCCTTCGCCACAGCAAATCTTGTCGTCGTCGCTCGAAAATTGCGTGCGTGTGGTTGGGCCTTAAAGCTTCGTATTTGCAGGAAGTGACCGTCGGTTGGTGCGGGCACTTTCGCGACATTCGCTCGCTGTGTGCTTATCAGTTGTGATGTCCTTACACTTGCACAATTCGTGCACACCACTGTGGCGCATAGATAATTAAAAAAGACGGGACGTGTCGTGCACAGATAAAAAAAAAAAACAATGAGCTTCATCGATTTACCAAGTCCTGGATCACTCGCCGGCGGCCCGCAGATGCCTCGGCTCATAGGCGCCTATGTCACATGCACGTGATCTAAAAGTTCCGAGCCAGCCCGAGCGGCCTCGGGCCATCTGCGCGCTTAATGCTGGCTGCATTCGCTGTGGCATCTGCTATGCCGTCTGCTCCTTCCATAGCTGTGACACAGGCCACAACGCGGACCAAATTCCAACCTAAACAGCAGTTAGGTAGTGAATTATACTTATTTCTGTTGTGATGCAACTTACTGTAAGTGGACTACTTGAGCGTGTGCACATCGTAGATCGGTGTGGTCGTTCCATCACTGTTTCTCCTAGCGAGCATAACGTGTGTTTGCTTGACCTTCGGGAATACGCACATCCTTGACGTGGCTCAGAACACCGATGACAAGAACTGGGTGCGCAAACAATGCAAAATCCAGAAACATGCGAGAAGCGGACAGAAAAGCAAAGAGAGCAAGAGCATGTCAAAAATTTCCGTGTCTAACTTGAGATGGCCGCACTGGCATGCGCCACACGCTGTCGGCTGCTAGCTGCCCGAAAGAAATCGCTCAGACGGTCCCGGGCCGCCCGCAGGCCGCCAGGCACGCGAGAAACAAACACGTGTCCGAGCGATTACGGACCAATGGGCGGAGCTTCCAGTTGGTCCCCCCCTCCCTCAAAAAAATGAATGCGGCGCCGGCGTTCGGGGCCGTACGGGATGTGGAAATCGGTGAAGCTCAATGCGGCGAGCGGCAGCGGGCGAAGGGGGTCGGCGTAATAAAAAACGGACGGGCAAGAGACCTCCATGTGTTGGTTGGTGGGACTACAGCGGATGAATGCAGGGGGTGCGTTTATTAGGCAGTATTTCAGTAGCAATGGCGGGAAATGTAGTCAATTCTTATTCTGATAGTGATAGTATACACTAATATGGTAATATTGTTTGTTCTAACACAGTTGAACTAAAAGAAGGGGCCCGAATGCCAACTGCGGTGCAGGTTTTACAACTTCCCATAAGACTACTGAATACAACTTGAGTAGCAGAGTTTTATTGCATACAAGCCTTCTAAATATGGTCCTCATACAAGGCAGCATGCTTGTTACAGTACTAAAACTGCATGCAAAACATTCAGACATAAAAAATAATTGTAACAATGAAGAAAAAGAAAATTCACGTGATAAACTGCAATATGCTTAACTTGTGATCAGAACACATTTGTTCAAATGCTTAAATACAAGCATGCCTACTATTTTTATTATTTAAAGACACAAAAGTTTCGAAGAGCAAGTTCATTTCTGGAATACAAGATTCACACCAGTACACACGAAGCAACATTTAGACCACTTCGCACTTAATACGCACAATTTTCATATGAACAAGCAACTGTAATTGTCTGCGAAATCCCTGCTAAATGCCACACCATGCCGAGGATGAAAACGAGGCTCACACTCTAGCTTTTCCTGAAGTCTATGTCATTTAAGTGCACATATGTACAGCTAAAATGTGACAGGCGAACCCAAAAAACACTTGTTAAAAGCGTGCTGCAAGTTACAGACATTCAGAAGACGCACGCAATGAAGCAGACACTTGCGCAATAGGTCTGCAACCTCAAGAAAGTTAGTTGAACAAGTCGCAGCTAGTAGTAGTCTGATGACTGGTTACGGTAGAAGACACGTTGACCACCAGGACCAGCTGCAGCTCTGCAAAGTGGAAGCCATGAGGGTCAAGTGCTTGGCAGGAGTGTACGCCATTCGGACAACAGCCCGTATGCCAAGAATTGCCAGAAATCTTAGAAGGACACTACAAAACAAAATGCTTTTTCGTGTGTTAGTAAAGTACAATTTCACAATCTTGAAAACACCACTCTTACCACGATACAACATTTGGCAAGCAAGAAAATGCGCAAAAAACTGCGGGTGACGATGCCAGCCTGAGATTTCCGCACCAAACACTGCGACGTCAATTTTTGAAGGCGTCTACTGGGTTTTACGTAGCTTCTAATCTATAAAATTGCAGCACACTGTTATCGGTTAGTGCCATAGACTAGCATACAAGGCGTAGAAGTCTAAGAAACATTTAATTTAGCCAATGCCGTGTAAAAAGAAAAAAAAAAACCATTTGTGGAACTTCTGACATCACGCACGATTACAGTGGGAGATTTAAAAAAAACTTCAATCTCAATATTCTACGCTAATAATGGACAGTAAAACTTGGGACATTGAAGTTCTCAGAGCACAATTTGTCGATCTAAAAAAACTAATTGTTTTTCTTTAGTGTCCCTTAAACAATAAATGCCAGAGAGGTGTAAATCTAGTAAAGTCACAAGAGGGGATACACATCTTGCCGTGGTGGCTATATTGCTTTAACATAGGTTTTATTTGTCATTACAGTAGAAGCTTGCCAATATGTTCCCGCTTGATACGATTTCCAGGCTCCTACGCTCGGAAGTGTGAAAATTGAATTATCCCAATTCATATCGTAAATTTATTTTTCCCAAGTTTTTTTTTTTTTTTCAGAAACACATCAACAACGTTATACAGTATAGAGCAATGAAAATCGTGCCTTGAAGTAAAATATAAAAATCAGCTTTCTCGCAAGACCGGTGGAACGGCAGTGCTGTGGTGCAATCTTGTACAAATTCCAAATCTGGACGGAGGCGGTCTGTTCCATCGAGTCTCACGCGATTGGCCCATTCGAGCTGTGACAAATGCTGTGATGTTCTATGCGACGTGGGCCAAGGTGCCACGTGACAGTTTTTTTCCTGTTTTCGGACGAAGGCGAAGGAACGGTTAGAGAGACCGTCCGAAAGGAACCGGATAGATCGAAATGGCTGCAAGGTGGCATGGATTGGATTGAAATGTAAGGACTTCCATCTGAAAAGTCGGAAGTCCATCTGAAAAGTCGGAAGGCAACATGGCATTTCCCACCGCCACAGTTTTCCGTCTCGCCTGCGCGGCAGCTGCAGCGGCGGCTTCACGACAGGCCTCGTGCACCTGCCTGCGCCACCAGGCCTGCCACTCCTCCACGTTTTTTAGCGCAGGCCCTTCATGGTTCAGCGCGTCGCCGAGCTCTTGCCATAGCCGCAGCCGGTCGGCGACAGTGATGCCGTGCCGCAGTTTGCCACGAGCTAAGGATGTTCGTCCATAAAGGCGAGCACCAGCGCGCACTGAACCCCCGAAACGCGGATGAGCTGCCTCTGCTGTTGGCTACTGGTGTCGTTGCCCTACGCCATGATAGCGCTCGACTGAGCGAACGGCTTCAAATGTTGCACCACAGAACACCTGCGCCGTTTAGATTTGAATAGTGGTGGATATATGAGAACAGTAACCGCTTGAAACAAGGTTGTACTTTGTTTAGTTCTTTACAACCGATACTTCGTTACATCTAGGTTTGTGTGTATCATGTCAGAAAGACCTATCCCAAAGGACGGCACCTGTAAGGGGTGTCCCACCCAGCATGAACACATGTGAAGTCCGAACACCCGCCTTGTCATTTATGCCAGTGGGTGATAGCACTCAAAGATTCCCACCACATATGGAAATTTAAGAACGAGAATCTTGAGCAATAAGGCAACAATATCTGTGTCCTATGGCAGTCCTTTACTTGCAAAGCACAAGTGCCAGTATAGTACAGTCCAAACTGTTTATAACAAAACTCGAAAGTGCCGCGATAAATGGTTGCTATTCGTGGCGAGACCAAGCTATAGGCGGCAGCGCCGTTCCCGCGAAAGTGGGGATCAGCGGTCAGCGGCGCGTACACAAATACATGCAGCGCTGCTTCGTTGCGTGCCGTCGAGCCGATTGTCGGTGGATAGAATGCGTCGACTACAGTTTACCGTATTTACTCGATTCTACCGCGCCCTCGATTGTAACGCGCACCCGATTTCCACCGTTAAAAAAAAAAAAAAACGTAAGACATCGATTGCAACACGCACCCATTTTTTTCGCTGGCCCGCACGATCACACCACTCGAAAAAACGACTCCTTTCGGGAGCGTCTTCCATTTAAATATGAGGTACGGGCGAAGCTTGTGCCCATCTGACGTGTAACAGAGCATTGCCGTCACTGTAGTTTTACCGTGGACCAATGTCAGCACGCGAACTTGCTTCGCCCCCTTCTCGACGGTTGTGGTGCCAGGCATGTCGAAGTAAAGAGGCGTCTGATCGGCATTATTCCCGATTTGCCCAAGCAGGTAGCCGTTGTTGCGCCGCAAGCTTAGGACGAACCTCTGAAAACTGTGAAGCTTTTCATCATACTCCTCCGCAAAACTTTTCGCATATGCATGTTCCCCTTCGGAGGGAAAAGCGTTTCCTCTTCATAAAGTTAGTTAGTCAGCACCTGCTCGCTTTAAACTGGCTCCACATTAGACCTTTTTCTAAGACTAATTGCATAGCCCGCACTTGGAGCAGTTCTGTCGTCACGGGCCGCTGTGCCGCTCGCTGCTCAAGCACATACTCGCCGAGCAGCTCTTTAATTTGCGGAAACCGACCCTGCTGTGGTCCACTGAAGCCTTTGCGTGAGCTTTGCTGTCGACATTCTTCTGCTTTTGTTTCCGCCGGTCCCGCACGCACGTTTCGGGAACTCCGAACGACCGCGATGCGGCCCGATTTCCGTCCGTTTCCGCACACGCGATGACTTTTCTTTTAAAAGCGGCATCGTGGTGCACTCGAGTTTTTGGAGTCGGCCCTTCCACTCCGTCGATGCTAATGCACTACTAGATGACGGACTCCTCAGCACACGTACGAAGTGCCGCACATGGGAAACACATAGGCAGAAATGGCCGACGCGCCATGCCGACGCACGTAAGGGGCGGCCATTTTGGATTTGCCGATGGCAATAGATTGAACGTATTTTTTTTGTTCGTACTCGATTCTAACGCGCATGCGATTTATGAACTCGCTTAACCGGAAAAAAGGTGCGCGTTAGATTCGAGTAATTACGGTACTGTTAATATCTGCGCTATTCTCTACTGAATCGATGCACGACGACTATGCAAGGTTAACATTACTCACGAGTAAAACGCATTCTGCCTTTCATAGGGTTGCTCGCACTGGGTGTCTCTCTTCACGCTTTCGCACATAATCACGCCTTTGCTGTATTGTTTGTACGTGGTTAGCTCGTGTTCCCCCTATTATGCACTGCTGTAGCATGACTGAACTACTTGTTTACATCTCCGTCATCTGCATACTACAAAAAAGAGAAAGAAAAATCGTAGAAAGCCCGCATATCTGTGTGATTAGTTCAGTACCACCGTTCACTCGGTTCATGAAATGTGGGATAGTCGATAAGTCTAGTCGGGAAAGCTTAGTGGCTGACGGCTCTTTGCGCTGCACTGCGTTTACCATGTGTATTCTCATGTTCACCAGTAAAAATATAAAAATCTTGTATAAGAGCTCGGCAGAAAGCTTTCATAGATGGATTACTAGCATGACAGTGCTACAACAAAGGTCTGGTTAATGGGACAAGCATACTTTTTTTTTTTTCAGACAAAATATGACCACTGCTTTCAGTCAGTTACTAACAATGCCACACGAACGCTGAAGGCAATGTAAAAAAGATGAAATTTTCAATGAAATTATAAGACATTATATATAAGGCATGCCATCTGAATTAATTGCCGATGTCCGGGTTCCTTAAATTGTTCTTAAATCTAAGCACACAGTTGCGCACGGTAACTCTGCTTTAGGTACAGTTTAAGTACCCATGTGTCACAGTATATGTGACAGTAATACAGTAGGCTCTTATTAAATGAAACTCTGTTAATTAAGGGGGAACATGGGTCTTAGGGCTCTCTTTATCTCCATCTTTTTATCTCTATCTCTTCATCTTTAGAGGTGGCATGCTTACTTTGTTTTCCTTATTCCAAAATGTAGTTATTTTGTCTGTAGCTTCATTAGTTCATTAAATAATCAAGCTAATAATTTCTATTGTTCTTACCACAATAGAAAAATAACCACCTGTCAAAAATTTATAAATGACATAGGGGTTGACAGTAGAAAGCATAAGACATACAACATAGGAAGAACTTTTTTGATTTGGTCATTATTTATTATATTACAGTACACTTAACTTCATGGCTCGTAATGTGGCCATTGAGTGGTCATACAAACGACTAATTTCTGCGCGTATGTATTGCATCGCATGTGTGTTCCATTTATGTATGTTATGTATAACTTCGAGTTGCTGGTCACAATAATACCGAGAAATTATCTCGAGACCTGTACGGTACTTCTTTTTTGCAAATAATTGTTTGTACTTCCACCCTGTAACGGCCCACTTCTGGGCTAACAGTATAAATAAATGAAATGAAATGAAATGAAATATTTAATTGCACGGAATCACAAGTATTGCACACAGACGGTTATAAAACATTGGTAGGCCCCTGGGACATAGTTTGGGAACTGGCACCTTTGGGGCGCTTTTTGAGCACACAATGCACATTTTCTGCCGAGGCACATTTGCGTTCAGATGCCGCTGAATGGCGGCGATCTATGTCCTCCATCTGCTGCATGCACTTTTGGCCAGGATTCATGCAGAGCTCCTGCAAGATGCTTGCCAAAGTCCTTTTGCAGCCAGCATTGAACTTCACCGCTTCTGGGACAGCTGACTCAACACTAAAAAGGGATACGTGTCGCTCCTTTGGTGCGAGAGCCCATATCAAGGAGTGCAAGATCTCATTGTTTTGGGTTTTGCCTCTTGGGCACCGTTCAAGCAGCGGCCTGCCGGAGAGTCGGTAGATTGGCAGCGATGCCTTGCTCACATGAGGAGGCGAATTGTAGCGGTGCTTTGAGACAGGCCGGCCCTCGGCCTTTGCGGCATTTTGCCGGCACCAAGAATCTGGACCTTCTGGGCAAATACTGTGGTTACTATCCTCATCATTTGATGTTATATGATAGTAACTTGCCATCACTGCCTTCTCCACCACGTCTATGTCACCAATGTGCGATTTCAAAGCCCAGCCATAGTAAGAGCCGAGTTTTGTAACAGAGTCTCCTTCCTGTCAGCCTCCCTCGTCCACCAAGAAACTCTAAGCCAGGCCCTTTATGCTTTGGCAGAACATTACGAAGTGCTGTTCTCATTCTTTTGTGCACGTCGTTTATGCAGTCCACTTTGTAAACCTCAACAAACCCAAACACTTTGTCCTCCTTCAGGGGCAGGAATGTACGGCTATCGCCGTCTGACAGCACTGTGGTGTACCTGAAACTGTGCTTTTCGAGAGACCTCTTGAATAAAACAATGCCTGCCTCCACCTCCATTTCACCTGCCTTCTTATCAGCATTCTTTTGACACACATGGTTGGCCTTCCACTCCTCATATGACGCGCCATCGACTTTTGGTCCGCGCACGCATCGGGCACAAAAGTTGCAAAGCACAACGTAATCTAGCACAAGTCCGCTGAAAAGTTCGATTACAGTGCCGACACCAGCGTGGGAACTGTGCCCGCGAGTCATCCAAGACCCGTCGTAGGAAAGGGCGATGTTTCCCGGGTAGCTGAAATTCAGTGTGCTGTGCAGCTGCCGAACCGAATTCGCGCACTCAGTAGCGAGCGTCTCGGCAGCTTGAGTTGCGGCAGGCATCAACTTAGTTTTTTTGGTACACCTGCCACGTTTTCGAATGCAGCGCGCGGTGCGAGATATTCATGGCTGCAAAAATATCATTGAACGCCGTTTGCCGATTGCCAGTGCTCTGCATCGCTCACGAAGCCAGAATATTTATAGCAAACGGATTTAGCTTCGGAGTCCCTTCCACTCGCGGCGCGCTCCATGCAGACCCTTTGTCGCTGCAATTCGAGCACGTGAGCACCAGACTGACTGCAAGGCAGTACTCTCGCTTCTTCCGGCCTATTTTCGCGCTGCCACCACAAGTCTTGCACTTGATGTGCTCCAGAAGCAGCGCGTTCACCGAATTTAGGCACGACATGGTGAAAACTGTATCGTCGACCGAGTCGGTCGCGACATCGCTAGCGGACAGAATGTTCGACTTACGGTTCACTGCTGTGGTTGACGCGAGCTCTTGCAGTTGCTCGTTGGCTCTCTTCTCTTCTTTATCAGCTCCAGATCTGAAGGCATCCGTACAACTATATCACGACGGATGCGGCTGGGGGTTTGGTCGCACGCACTCGTCGGCTCTCCAACTAGGCCTAACCCTCGCTCGTTGTCTGCTGCATCGGTGCCATCGCTTGGCGCCGTCAACGGATCATCCTCCACAACTTGCGAAGCGGCAGGGCGTTTGTGGAGGTTAGCGAGAATGGACTTCCTCCTCTTTCCATACATGTGTTTGGACGCAAACTTTTGGAGCGGAGGGCCCATGGTCGCGCCTCGCCACCCACGAACCGTATCCAAAATGGCGCCTCGCAGTGCACCTCTAGAGCATCTAGCAGACAGCTGACGATGAGGACAGCCTATCACATGGCGCTATTTTGTCGCGTGCTTGCTACAACGAATGAGAATGTGCGCTTCTGGCATTTTTGGCGCTCTTTTTGTATTCAACCGACAGGCCTAACAGAGGGGAAAGCGCGCGATATTTGAAGCCGAAAACTTGCTCTTTCCAACATGACCAAGATGGCCGCTCTCGAGGCGCGGTGCCGTTGAACATGCGTCATTTTAGCGTCTGCACAGATGAAAAACCGGCCACCGGGCATGTTTTAAATTCATATTGAGGCTGAAATTCGGTCTTTCAAGATGGGAAACTTGGCAGATAAAAAGAATAGATGTAGATTTCACAAATGCCACATTTCAAAAACCGTTTTTTTTTGACGATTTTTCGCGTTCAATGACCCATGTCCCCCCTTGCAAGTGCACTACTTGTGCCAGTACAACTCAAATGTTCACTGGCCCTGATCACAACCCACTCGAGTTACAAATAACAATGGCCAATATCAAAATCTAGCATTGCGACGTCCAAAGTATAGGAAGTGTGAGAGTTGCAGGGCTGCAAGCAATCTTGTTTTTATCTAACGATGTCGGTCACGGCAACTGACCTGCGAGGGTTGGCGACACCAACACGGATGGGCTTGGAGCCCACCAGGAGGGAGTGCTGCATGTCTACCAGAGCCTCCTGGTATTCGGTCCCATCCGAGAAGCGCACAAAGCCAAAGCCCTTGCTCAGGCCAGTCGGATCCATCACGACTGCAACAGAAACGCGCCACCAGCAGACATCAATGCCAAACCAATAGAACGAAGGCATCTGCTCTGCAAGATCCCAAAAAGCAAACATGATTATGAGGGGCACGCCACATTGAAGGGTTCTGGAAGTTGCAACCACCTGGTGTTCTTTTAATGTGCACCTAAATCCGATACACAGGCCTCTAGACTTCTCCATAACGGAACCTAGAGTCCGGGTACACCAATAAATGGTACACATACGTTACCCTAAACCACTACCTTTGATTTAGCCCATAATGCTTTCTGTGCAGTGGGAAATGTCACAACAGCATTTTATTGTTCCGACACTACGGCAAATCAGTACAGCCTGAATTCCGTCCGCTCGTTCCAGCCATTGATGATGATATCGCGCGCCATCTGGCGTTATCTCTTAAGCGTCAAGCGAACTATTGTTGCACGGAGATTCAATCCAAGCTAAGCCAAAGTCGCAAGTGCGCGTTGCGGCGTGTTTTGCATGTTGTGTCGGTACGATATGGGGCGATACTGAAGCTACACGGCTGCTTTCAAGTTGAAAGCGATAGATCATGCACTAAACAACGGCAACAGGGCCGCCAGTAGGCTCTTCGGTGTCTACGAGTTTTGTGTTCGCTACTGGTGACGGCAGCTGAAAGCCACTAAGACGCGTTGGGCTTGCCATGTGCCTAAAACTGGGATTGATCGTAAACTATTTCTTCAGAAGGAAGCTGCAGACGATTCTGTTAAATAGCCATCAGCCCAATACCGACGTCCTACCCTTTGAGGGCTCCTGCTGAGCGACTAATGCTACCGCTACGCCCGCAACGCCCACAAGCTTTGCGTATGGTATTCTGATTCTCGACTATTTGCTTGCACTTTTTGTGTCTCAAATAAATCTTGCCTTGTGTTGAACCTGTGCTTTTATTGTTGACGTAAGTTTTGAATGGTACTTCTCAAAGCTTGCTGTTAGTTGCTGGCGAGAGAATCCCGATTTAGCGGCCACTTCGTTTTCTTTTTCGCTCTGTACGTTTTGGTGGAAAGTTTCCTCGCGTAATTCTTGCACCCCCCAACTTTGCATTGTTTTTCCGCAAAAAAAAAAAGTGCGAGGATTATGCGAGTAAATGCGGCAATGTTACACATGAAACATTGGGAAGAAGAGCCTGTTAATAAGTGCAGTCTTCAAGAAGGTTACATCAGCTTTGATTGATATGGGGGGTTTAACGTCCCAAAACCACTCTATGATTATGAGAGACGCCGTAGTGGAGGGCTCTGGAAATTTAGACCACCTGGGGTTCTTTAACGTGCACCCAAATCTGAGCACACGGGCCTACAACATTTCCGCCTCCATCGGAAATGCAGCCGCCGCAGCCGGGATTCGAACCCGCGCCCTGCGGGTCAGCAGCCGAGTACCTTAGCCACTAGACCACCGCGGCGGGGCGTTACATCAGCTTTACTTCAGGTCTGCAGCTGTGTTTGCCACAGACTCGTCTATAGCAAGAAAACTGGCAATGGCCAGTAATAAACACCGTTGAAAGCTGTGCAGTACGACGATGTTGTTACAATATATCAAGAAAATGTAAAACGCAATACCACTGACAGGCCCAAGCCTGTTTAAGGCGTCCTGCAACACTTTTCAGAAGTCACCATAACGTGGCTTCACTAAAGCAGTTTATTGCCTAACTGATCGACTGCTGTGAAAATTTTCACTATCCGTCAAGTACGAGTGAACTTGCAGAGATTGTCTTGACATTGTAATCTGCCCTTTTCACGATGCCGAGCGCATGCCCCTTTTCCTAGCGAAAAAGTCTCGAAACGACTCCTGGTCTCGGAGGCCTTCGTTCTATCAATGCCAGTTCTCGGCTCCTACCAAATTCTGCCAAAACGCCATAGGGCAGCACAGCAAAATGGGAAAAGCGGATTGCTTTCTCTCTTCTCTCGCCTCGCTCCGCCGCGATGGTCTAGTGGCTAAGGTACTTGGCTGCTGACCGGCAGGTCACGGGATCAAATCCCGGCTGCGGCGGTTGCATTTCCGATGGAGGCGGAAATGATGTAGGCCCGTGTGCTCAGATTTGGGTGCACGTTAAAGAACCCCAGGCGGCCGAAATTTCCGGAGCCCTCCGCTAAGGCGTCTCTCATTCATATGGTGGTTTTGTGACGTTATACCTCACATATCTATCTTCTCTCTCCTCAATGAGCACGCCGGAAGCTAAGCAGGGAGGGATGGCACACAGGAAAAAAAGCTACGTCACGGTCATATCATGATCTTGAGCACTTTCTTTTTTGCCCTCTAATGTGCTGCTTACTTTCAATGTAATGGTGAGCATGGGCATGTGGCAGCGCCCTGCAGCACCCGCTGTAGCTACATAGCCCACGGTGCTCAAATCAGCTAATTGCTGTGAACTTGGGTACATGGCACAGTCGTTTGGGTTTGTATGTGGCATTATTGACAGAAAAAGGAAAATATTCCTAGCAGACAAAAAAAAGAAGAACAATTACTGTATTCATTGGCCAAATAAGCGCACCCCCAGTTTGGTCGTGAGAAATCGGATTTTTATATTTCCGTCCATAATAGGCACACCACGCACTTGGCCGTGATCAGACGTTCTGCATTGTGTTTGCGCGTTTGCAGTTCGACGCCCTTTCGCGTTAACTGAAGCGATGAGAAAGAAGAATTTCAGCCTCGACAATGGGCGTAATCTAGGTGGCCTGAAATGTAATCGACGAATTTTCGCGATAGCGCTTTATTTTCGCAGCTTTTTCTCTTTTCCCCGTTTGGCAACATAGGTTTTTTTCATGTTGATGTTTGGAAATTTGAGGGCACACTGCGCGTCGCATGCCTCGATTCTCGAACACCCGCGGCTGAAGAATGCTGTAGTGCCTTAGGCGACATGTGTTATCAGCGGTCTATGCTGTAGTCATAAATAACATTTTCGGATATTTTATTTTGCCGAAAGGTGCACCGCGAACTCGGGGCTGGATCTTTTTGGGGAAAAGAGGTGCGCCTATTATGCGAGTAAATACCGTTATTACAGGCTCGTGTTGCACTGTAATGCTTGGCTCGTGTGTTCTCAGGGGCCTCAATTACTGATCAGCAGCCTTTTCGGACCATGCTGGGCCTTTTTTGTTCAAGGGCCCCTTTACGTCTGAACTCACTACATTGAAGCGGCTTTGCAAATTAGCATCAAAATGCGGAAGCAGATCGCATCTGTTCTCACCTTTGGCAGCTCTGACCGATGGGTAACGCTGTGAGAATGCCTGGTAAAGCAGTGTGTCGTCCACGTCGGCTGAGAGGTCGCCCACGAACATGGACAGCTCATTTGACCTACAAGGTGCACAAGGAGTACATGCCCAAAGTGGTGAACATGTATGCCGCTTCACATGCAAGTGGTGCTGAAACCTCGTCATAATTTACATGATGCACTGCTGAGCCAGCTAAGGGGGCAGACTGCTCTTTGGGACCAAAAAGTGACAAAAAAAAAATCATTCTTTAAAATTGACGTATTTGGTATCTGCAAGTATTTTGCTATCTCTCTGCAAATTTTTACACACCAGGAAGTGGTAATTTTTCTGTAATGTTATTCTAACTGTCTAGATTCTTGGTGCTGTTAACATGCAGAACCTGCAAAAAAATGTGGAACCAACTTCGAGGCCTCTTTATAACTTGCCGGCACCTGTGTTAGAAGCTCTGCTACAAATTTATGAGCACGCTTATGAGGATTGCAAAACATGCACACCATGATTGTTGCTTTTTGAAGAAGCTGTGTTTTTTTCAGTTTTTTCCATTTTTCTCAAAAAAGTAAATTTACAACTGTTCAATTTTGAGGCCTCAATATCTCTGCAGCTAGGGCAGGTACAACAACAATTCTTTTTGCAATGGAAACCTGTATGTGTGTAGGGTACAAGTATGGGAGCAGAATTTAAAGAACAAGCCTTTTTAATTAATTACTCATCAAAATTTTAACACAATTCCAACTGCTTTTGAAAATGGATAGTTCATTTTGCTGTAAAATAATAAGAAAGGCTTCAAAACAAAAAAACTCTTGCATTATTTTAATCTATAGTCATTAGTCTATGTAAGGATATTTTAAATATCACTTTTAATTAAGCACTTCTTTTTCTATGGCGGCCTTAAACAATAGGGGGTGAACTCAAAAATAAGATGACTTACAGAAAAACTAATTAAACATTTGAAATCAGCAGAAAAAACTGCATAATTCTGTGCAGTTTGATCAAGATCACTGAAGAAATAAACAAAAAATGTCTAAGAGCAGTCTGCCCCCTTAAATCATGCTTAGGTATTATGGCTTAAGACATAACCACATCAAGTAACGGGGGTCTTTCCTGTCAGATCACTTCCAAGTATATACCATATTTTCCACTATTTTATGTGCCTGACTGTCTACAACAATGACTGGGCTGAGTGTTTAATTACGTCAACTGCTATTTGTAATAAGGCTATCCTGTTTATTACAGACTTTTTATTTACCTATTTGGCAAGCAAGTTCAGTGTAGCTGAGTGTATGCATTTGATAATTTGTATATACATATAAGTAAGGCATTAATTAAGGCTGACATACAGTACATATAAGTAAGGCTGAACTGCCACACTTACCATACTTTCCAAACTCATCAACACCCATGTTATTTTTTTTTTTTTCCTAAGAAAGGTGAAGTTACCTACTACAAAGAACTACTTTATCTCGTAACAGAGATTGTATTCACAGCACGCACGCGAGCTCGAACACTGTCCAAGGCTTGTTCAAAATCAAATCACTCGCACTCGAAAAGGGCCGAGATCCTACGAAAGCCAAATTTTCTTTTGAGCAAGACTTAAAAGTATGCACTCGTGCCAACGGAAGGGAGAGAGCTCATTTTGAAATAGAAGGTTCACAGTGAAATAAGATGTATAAGCTTTTCACTTCACTCTTTCATACGTCCTTGGAGACTGAAAATTGTCTATGAAAAACAAATATATCTGTACCACCTAGAAGCTCATGTTGTCTTCAAACCAGTCTGAAAAGCAAATAAGCGCTTGCTTAGGTAAGCTTGTTCTTTGTCTTCACTCACATACATCTTTCCTCAACAGCGAAATTCGCAGTAACAGCGCTTTTTCGAAAACTGAATCAATTATGCTGAGGAAGGGTACGTACTCACTACAGCAAAAGCCCACTGTTACGTTCATCACTTCTGTGTTCTCTCTGCTGTTACGTTGTCTTTTATCGGTCCCGACACAGCTCTCATAGAATCCCATGTACGTTTTGCAAACCCCGCTGTTACATCGCGACTGCGAGAACGTTCCTGCACGATGCGTCGCAACCTAGTCTGCCGAACCCGCCCGGGCATCGCCATTTTGATTTGACAGTCTTGGCCTGTCACTGCTACGAAACAGGCTGCAAGAAGCCGCAGGCAAGTTGGAGAGGCCGCCCTTGGATGGCCATTTGTGAAAAGTGCTATCACCATCATCACTGCGCTTACAACGGAAGTTTCACTGCGGAATGCCGGAAGTAGTCGACAGTCCCACTGCCGCACGTTGCGACTCGTCTTCAGTCGCTGTTGTGTGCACTAAGCCTGTTACCAATGAACTTGTCAATGCAATCTTTGTCAAGCTTTAATGGCGTGGCGTAAGCTGAAAGCACTTCCCTTTGAGTAAGCTGGATATATTTAAAGCAATTGACAAGCAGCCAGCACGAAAAAGGGTCGACATTGCCAAAGACCTTGGACTGCCACTGTCAACGCTCAACAGCATCGTCTCGAAGCGTGCCGAGAATGGAGGGATTGCCGCTCTCTTCGGCCCGAAAGCTAAGCGAGCTCGTGCCGCTAAGCGCAGGAACCTCGGCGAGCCTCTTCTCACATGGTTCAAGCAAGCTCGCGCTGCTGGTATCAACTCCGACGGCAGCATTTCAGGGGAGAAGGCGATGGAAATAGCCAACAAACTGGGGAGCGCTGGTTTTGGGGTGTCAAATGGCTGGATCAACAGTTTCCACAAGAGGCACGGCATCGCTTACAAAACGGTTGGACTGCCAGACAATCGCAGAGATCATTGCAAACTCGAATGCAACAGCTGACGGGGACACCGATGACAACGACGAGCACGAGCCACACTGTGTTTTCTTGGCTGTTACGTTTTTCCTACTCGGTCCGCTGCAAAACGCATGAACGGAGTTCCACTGTACTCGGGAGGCCTAGCTTCAATTCCTCACAAAAAAGAAATTTCAAAGTTCGTTTATATTTGCAGATATTGACAATTATCTGACAAGAAAAAAAAGGCGTTTCTTTGAATTTGATTACCAAGCAACTCATAAAACCTAGTGTCACAGAACGTTACAGGGATACTGGCACAAATTTTCGGCTTCATGCTTTTTTTGCTGCAATGTGTTCCTGGGGGCCTGTTAGTCATAACATGACATCATTTTTGGCAGCGTGCGACAGACAATTAGTTACAGGTTCGTTATTACCGACCTGTGTCAATTTCGGTTTTAAAAACCATGAATACCTAGCAGATGCAGCGCTTGACTATGTCAGCACACAGAACTGGGATGCACCTCAGTGTGGTTCGCATCAAGAAGTTTTTTCGAACAGGCAATGCCTTCAAACACAAAACCTTTAACTCGTGCGCCGCGGCAATGGACTCTCGAGCAGCTTCTGAGTAAACAGACTGCTGGAGCAAACGCAACCAAAGGAAAATGGCGGCTATGACGTCATCATAACTTGTTGCAGCGTGGTCACGTGAGGGAAGTAGCCCCAACGGTCTCGTTTGAGAGTGTCAATAGCTCGATGGAGTCGATCATTTATGCAAACTTTAAAACTAATTTAAAATGCCTTCCAAGCTATATTGGCTGTTGATATTTTGCAGATGATATACATATGTTCACGGGAATTGATCCCGTGGACTTTCTTGGGAACGAAATTTTTCTGTCAGTACCCCTTTAACCCATCAGCTTGGAGTGAAACACTCACGATGATCCATATTGGGGGCGGCCGCCGCCGTTGGCGTAGCCTTGTTGTTGTTGATAGCCTCCGCCACCACCTCCTCCTGTGCTGTTGTTTGCATGGTTTAGCCGGAATGTCTTCGGCTACAAAAAAAGAAACAGCTCAAATACACTGGTATGCATTTACCCCCCCAATCACAACAGAGAGTCGTCCAAGTGCCACCACTATTAACAAACCCTTTAAAATGCCAGTGGCAAAGGAAAATCAGCTGCTGTTGAAGGGCGACTTAAGTGAAATCATGACTTAATTTAGATTGATAAACTGTACTATGAAAACTAATGTCATAAGTTTCACTACCACAAGTTCTCTATAAGTGGAGGAAATCTAAGGCCGAAAATTCATTTTTAAATATTGCGCCAAATTTGCTGCACAAGACATCGCGAATTTCAAAAAGTACTTTTGAATATTTTCACGAGTTAGGCTAGATTAAATTTGCTGAAACATCTCATGTTAGCTCTATGGCACCACATATGACAATGTACTTCATTTTTTTTTACAATGTATTAGAACCTATATAGCACCCAGCAGACATCGTCAAGATCTCAAGTCACGCTGTTTGGTGAAGGAATTTCAAGGTGGAGACTCCTACCACAAAATATTTTTTTTGTGCGTTTTCTCACTTACCAAGTGTCATATCGCGGGTACGAGTGGCATTTTCGGACTGCGAAATTGTGCTTTACTGATCTATGAAAAATCGTTTGTCTCATTATCCTACATTCTAAATGCGAGTATTTGGGGAATGTTTCTGCGCCACACACACGCACACACACACACCAATAATGGTGATGATTTGTAGGGTTTAACGTCCCAAAACCACAATATGATTATAAGAGACGCAACACACACCAATAATTGTCATCTGCGTCGAGTACTTTCCTTACGTTATCACCACGGTTCTTGTAGTTCCCAGTCACAACAGGTGCGCGTGATCGGCGCGGCATAGCATTCTCGATAGAAAAGTGGCCAGTGCCGGGTTTTCAAGAAAGTAAATGTGGGCAAGTCAGATGACGACTGTTGTTGTGAGGCAGAACTACTCCCCAAATACTCCATTTTTTCTCAGAGTGTACCAAGACGCCATGGCACCCAATTCTCAATCAAAATCTGCTCTATGTGGATTGATTCTTGTGCACTCACACACAATCTGGCAGAAATTTAGCCCGTTTGATTGAGCACTTTATCTACAAGTCTACACTTTTATAAATCCATAGGCGGCCTTCGAGTCGGGCAACAATAACACACTCAAGATCCGGAGCATAACCAGCTGTTTGCAATGAGCGTGTCAGCATTCTGTCAAACGATTTTTTATTTTGTTTTTGGCAGCGTATGCAATAATGGTATTTCAACCTTCACCAGCTTTACACAGAAACTAACTATTTGAAGCAGCTGAAGCTTTGCCAGAAGATGACGGCCGTGCTCTATGCAGCATGCCACACGTGTAGCATAATTGAAAGTTCTTTACGGGCCATTTTTCTTATATTTTTAGGCACAGTAGAGACTTCTATTTTTCGCCAAATACTGCTAAATATTGGGCGACCGTGCCACGACCCGAACTGTCTAGTTGTCTCTCGCAATACGTACCTGCATTGCATTAGGAATTGGTTTCCCATTGCAGCGCAGCAACGCTCGCTCCGCGGCTTCTTCGTCACCAAAGTCCAGGAATCCGTAGCCTCTCGGCAACCTGCTTGCAAACAATGACAGAGGTGTGATTTTTTTTTTTTTGAGCCACTAAAGCGAATTCCCAATCAGGGGTAACGAAAAGTACAACGGTGCCAGTCCGTGCCGACGATCGATCAAACGCAGGAGTCGCAGCTGAAATCAAAAGGAAGAAGAAGCAGTACGGATAAAAGAAATAGCACGACACCCCAAAAAAACACTGCTGGGGTGGAGCGACTGTGTGTCCTCCCCTGCAATAACACACACAAACGAGATAAAAGGTCATGGCGACAGCCATGTCTGGGTACCCAGCGTCCAAACCTATCTGTGACGTACGTCAGCACTAAATGAACTTGGTTTGAAAGAATTTTTCATTTACAACACAGTTTTGTTCACTTCGTGGTTGATACCTAAAAAAAATGGAAGATAAATTTACACCGCGAAAATGACTGAAACCTCGGAGCTAGTATCATGCCGTGATGTCGCTTGCTTCAATGTATGTCCTCATAATTTGGTGGTTATGCATAGTAAGCTTTGAAACATTAGTTTCAGTCGTAAATGCTTTCAGTAAGCAATGCAATCCATATGTGCCACTGAAAAACGAACTAGATTTGTGCAGGTGTTGCCAAAGCACGATCATGATGGCTTGCGGTAAGAATTTCAGTGTGGCATTGCCACTGGCCTCACTTCATTTATCTTTTCGAAATTGCTGATCTTGCTCCTGGTAAGAAGACTTTAGTTACCATTACTGGAGTGCAACTTCATTAAACAAAAGAACCCAATTGACCATTTGCAAAAATCTGCAAGGCAACTTTCCTGAGAAGTTGTTACTCGTGTTTTTGCCTTCTCCCGAACCCCCCACCAGCCCCTTCTTTACGAACGACACGTGCCTCACCCACCATGCGATCGGCTTTGCAATTGTTGGGGGAAAAAGTCGTTTTGTTGTACTCGCATGCCTTCACTGGAATAGGAGTGGTAAAGGCACAGTGAGCGAAAAAAAGCAATCTGCGCACAAGAGTTTTTCGTTTGAAAGCAACCTTGCAGAAAAGCCGCCTTGTAAAATTTTGACAAATGGTCAATTACCTTTACAAGAACTTTACTGCTGTTCACAAACTACCCTGAAACGGTACGTTAATTATGGCATTGAATATACACACTCTAAAAAAGTTGTGTTACACAGCCCAACTCCTCTTAAAATAATGAGCATGTATAACATATGCAACAAACACTGAACATAGTGCATAAGCAAATCACACAATTTCCCCCATAGGTACATATTTCAAATGCAGCAGAACCCTGAAAAACTCGTCACATATGTATGTTCTAACGGAGGATAGTACTGATGGACATCACTCAAACACAGCTTGAATGAAAGAAGGGAATGAACCTGCTGGCAGCAATTTGGCTTTATGACCACTTTACTTTCTTCACATTTTAACTATTACAAAACACTTATAAGAGTAAAATACCTTCCTTGGCTTCATTATATTTTGGTTTTAATTAAGGTTGTATCAAACACAGCTTGCACTTCAGTTTCTTAGCACAAGTGGGCATACAGCCAGCACTGCATACTTACCTGAAGTGCCCATAGGGGCTGAACCTTGGTATCTAAGTGCCTGCTTGGCACTCCCCAAAATACTCGCTCGGCTGAGCCTCTGACTCTTTACAGGCCCGAATTTTTTACCCATTCCTGAAAGGGAGAACCAGCAATGTCCCATTTAGTCATGCTTCTTCCCATAAATGTTACAGTAAAGTGGCTATGTAACCAGTGAATTAATCACTGCTAAACGTATCTGAAGCACATGTGCCTTGGTAATCCCGCCTAACACACGGGGAAAGATGTTACTGAAAGTACCGATGGAAAGACGCCCGCAAAAGGCTTAAGAAATTGAGCATCAGCAAAACATACTGCAAGCATTGCATTAGCGGGCGCACAGTGACAACACGAAGCACCTTAAGGCTTGTTACGAAAAGTGCGGTGGACCTTTAGCTAAATTCATGCAAACAGAGAAAAAGTGCAACATGGTGGGCAACCGGGCCCATGCGTTTCAAGCAAAACGTCGATATCTGAATAACGCATCAAAACCGCAACAAGACGGAGTTGAAAGTTCCAAGTTAGGAGCCAGCCTCACAGTGCACGAAATTTCCTTTTAATCTAAGTCGTAAGCCGTGCAGGCAGAGGAGGAAAACATGGTGACCAACGCTGCGCGCGCGATTACGAGCTTGCGCCAACGGCTGCTCACCCCGTGAGCCGGTCTCGGATGATTTTCACGTGAACCGGGTTCTCGCCCATCATACTGAATGCCTGCTGCACAAAGTACTCGTCCATGGTAGGCTCCAACTGGAAAGATCGGAAAGAATAGATTGAAACGAGGCAGGCTTACAACCGTTGATCACCTCCCACCACACACACACACACGGCTTCGCCGAATTTCGAATACTGCTCCGCCCCATGACGCGATCAGAGTCCGATAGCTCATATAATGTGACAGGCTGCATTAGAGCGCCCGATACACGTTGCGAAGGCGCAGTTTGCCCCTAGGAGTTTCTTCTAAGGTAGGGCGCACCGACGTGAAACGGTTAACATAACACACTCGTAAATATACGCCACTGCCTTTCATCTCGTATTTCTCGAGCTACGGGAGACTAGAAAGCAAGAAGTCGCTTGATCAGCGCGAAAATCGGGGCTCTAGGCATTAATGGGAGCGATGCTCTAGGCATTACTGGGAGGAAAGAATCACGTCTACATGACCCCGAAAAGTTTACTGAACTTTATCAGCGTATATGGTGAGGCATTCCGGTATACTCACGTCCCCCATCCAGAGTGTCGACGCTGACCCAGCCATAACAAAATGTGAGGTAAAACACGAAGAACAGTCGCGCAGAAGCTCGCGCAAGTCAACGAAAATGGGATACGTGAAACGTGGGTGCACTCTGCCTAGACAAGCAACGGGGGCCTCGCACCGCAACGCAACGACGACGTCAACACAAAGCCGGGGAGAAGAAAATAAATACTACCGCTGTCTCGGCATGCGCGTGCGCGCACCACGGTCCGCTTTACACAACGATGATGATAGCTGATGCCGCCAATGACAGCAATGTTCTGTGCTGATTGCAACCACTGCACTCATGAGTCATGTGTGCAATCTCTTCAAGTGTTTGCAAAAGTGTCTGCATCGAACAATCAGAAACAGATTTCAAAGCTCGACAAGCGTGGCGATGTGGGCTTGTTGGTGAAACATTTGAAAGAAATTTATGTAGCGCGAGGCGAAAAAACGAACACAGGAAAGAACAGACTGACAAGACAGAGCGCTACTATCAACAATATTAGGGTGCTGTTTTCAGTGCGTGATAAACTTGGGAAATTGTGTGTGCTGACGAATCCGTCACGTGGGGAAAGGGTGTTGTGCACAAAAAGGCATACACACAAATTTGTGGAGTGCATTTCGTTCGTCATTTATCTTATTCTGTTCACATGTGGGAAAAAATATGTCGGCCAAACCAGTAGGTGTGTGAATGAGCGATTGAGAGAACACAATTACAAGGCGAATAAACTGCCGCCAGAAGGTTTTCTCGCTCTTCAAATTCACGCGTGTGGCTGCCGGCCTTTGTTCCAGGATACAATCATTGTTGGTCGGCATAAGGATGAGATGACTCGGTTGATCATAGAAGCCGAACTTATTGATGCTCTTGGAGATGTATGCATTAGCAAGCCTTCAATTGCCTTGTCACCCAAGGAACTGGCGTTCCTGCGTACGCAGTGATACGTGATTTTATCTGTGAGGTTTTTCGGTGTCCTATTTATCGTTTCTTCTTGTAGGTAGATGGCATGGTCGTGCATGTATCTGAATTACACGTGCTTATCTGCGTGGTCACCTGACGATTACTGCTTAAAAGCAGCTTGGAGGTCGAAAATAAACATGTTGTTGATAGTAGCGCTCTGTCTTCTCAGTCTGTTCTTTCCTGTGTTCGTTTTTTCGCCTCGCGCTACATAAATTTCTTTCAAAGCTCGAGTTACACTGCACGTGTTTGGTGTTGCATGAACGTAGCAATGTGGATGTTATAAGTTTCCTACGAAGCATTCATTGCACGCAATTTATCGCTATGACATGAAACTCGATGAGCAAGGAAATATAGTCCTGTTTTTGAAGGGCTGAACCACATGCGAAGAAAACATGGCTATTGGAAACGAGGGCGAAAGCGCATGCACATCGTACAAAGCCGGCGGAACCTTTATCGTGTTATGGTACATTATTTTTCCTTATAGCTTGGTGATGTAGGCATTTTGATGTTTTGGCATTTCCAATTTTCGGCCTTTTGTATTTTCGGCGT
The DNA here is from genome assembly GCF_043290135.1 of Rhipicephalus microplus. NCBI lineage: Eukaryota > Metazoa > Arthropoda > Arachnida > Ixodida > Ixodidae > Rhipicephalus > Rhipicephalus microplus. The sequence continues at coordinate 12,711,886 of NC_134708.1, read as the reverse complement.
TTTGAATTTCGGCATGTCAATAGTTCGGCCCTTTGATTGCCGTCAAAAAATGCCGTCAAACACTTGTCGTGCGCTTGAACCGCAAGAAGGGTCAGAGTGTTACTCGTTGTCGGATTGCCAGTCATAAACAAAGTATGGCTTCTAAGGAGTTTAAAATAACAATTAGCCTTCTTCACGTCGTCTTATTGGTATAAAATTGGGCAGCCAAAAAAAAGTGATGAATAATGGAAGGAAAACTTCCGTCCACGTTTTTTTTTTTTTTTCGAATACCCGCTTTTTCATGTTGGAACTTGTAGCTTGGCCACCAAATGACAGCCGCCATCGAGCTATCGCTCGCGATCACTCCATTTCAGAAAACGTTTTCATTTTATTAACGCAAGCATCGACATGCTGGTAGTCAATCTCAGCCTTTTAACGCTGAAAACAGCACTAACCCCCCCCCCCCCCCCCCCCCAAGTGCTCCTCGACTCGAATTTCATCCTTCACTTGACAACGTTGAGCACTGCGCCACTGCTCGACTGCAAATGACGCTGTGCCTCTCGAGAATCACTGCAGATTTTCGTTGATATGCAGTGACTTTCTCTGCCTAGAGAAGGCGCTCCCATCTACTTTCGCAAGTCGAGATGAAGCGTCAAGTGAAGGGACGTTCTAGAATACGGGGGTAACACAAACAAGTCTGCTGTAAATGTGCCGAAGTGCACATTTTTTTTTTTTTTGGGGGGGGGGGGGGTTTGGAGCTCGTCAAGCTTTTTTTTCCTGCTTTTCTCATCCTACGTTTGATGAAAAATAAAGGACCTATTATTATTGTTATTATTAGGTGATAACAGAGGCAATATACAACTTGAATAAAGTCCAGTGCAGATGCTGAGCTCGTCCCGAGCCACCCGGTAACCCCACGTGAAACAGATACCGTGACAATTTGCCATTAAGGCAGGCGCTATTTCGTCGCTACACAAACACACGTATATCAGGCTGTCATTGTGTCGCTTCAGGCTGAGCTAAAATGCTGAACAGAACTTGGCTTTCCCTGGACGGCACAAATATAAGTGCGCATGCGCGTAATGTTGTGCTCGTACCTGGTGGTTACAACGGAAAGAAGGTTGAAAGTCGGCATTCTGTGAGCTCTCCGTAAGCTTTTCGAAGAATGTTTGCTCCGGCTTTCACATTCAGCCGCCTAAACTCTGGATTCAACACCACCTGCAAGTCTGTTGACTTCGAGACACGTCCAAGAAAGGTGCGTTTGAAAGCTCCCTTTTCGCTTCGCTCAGCAAATAGGGTGCGTATACTTTCCCTACCTTTGTCACTCGCCGATACATACCCCCGTATTCACAAACGCTCCTTCACTCAAAAGCTCTCTTCGACTCGAAAAAGCCGATGGGAGCGCCGTCTCTTGGCGGACCGAGTCACTGCATGTCGGCAATATTCTGCAGCGAGTCTTGAGAAGCGCAGCGTCAATTTCAGTCGAACAGTGGCGCAGTGCTCAGCTCAGTCAAGTGAAGGATGGAATTCAAGTCGAGGAGCGTTTCTGAATACGGGGGATAATGTTAGTCAAACAGAAGTGCTCAGATTTTATGTTCGCAGTAATAAATTTCGTAGCTGTGGTTAGACTTATAGGGTTTATTGAGTCACACAAACAAGAATAATGCCGTGCAATTTGACCGATTACGTGACGGGTATACAGTGTCGGATCATACATTGATCGTTTGTTCCTTGTAACGATGTTTGTACAGTTAGCACGTTACTAGTTCAGCATGAACTGGTAACGTGCTGCGAAAGCTACAAAGAGAAACAGAAAGACAGTACGCTTTCATTGTCCCGTCTCTTTGTTTAGTTTGCAGCTAGCGCAGCATACATGCTTACTCGTTTGAATGATGGCTTATACATATCTTGCATTTATCTGAGCTCAGCGAATTCGCACATTATCCGAAGCACTTTCGTGTGCAGAGGTCAGCATACTTGTCTGGAACACTAGTGCAGTGCGCTTTTGAATACTGCAAATGATGGGCGTCGATTACACATGGTTTGACAGAGCCCAAATTATAGCACGCATAGCCGCTTAGCGTGAATGCTCAAGCGTGGGCTATATCAAACTATTTAGTATTGGTACACACGGCGCCGGATCGTGCTGAAACGCGTCAAAACGTGGTTTTCAAGTGTTCAATATAAGTGTGTTGACTGCAGCACCAGTAGTGAAGACAATTAAAACAATACACTAACCCCGATAAAATTAAAAGGCAAGACGTTTCGGCTCCCATACCTGAAGCTTTTTTACAAATGAAACAAAAAACACCATAAATATGTGGGGGCAGTTCGCGCTATTCGCGAATATGTCGCACTACAATTCATATCAAACCCTATGCGTCCCAAGCAGGTGGCACTTAGAAGCGCAGATCTAGATCGAAGAACAGATACGTCTTGTCACATTCCTTGGTCTTGACGGTCGCAAAGCACGATTGAACGGATACGCTGGGCTTACACGCCTTCTGTCTTATGCAAAAAGATTGTCTATGTCCATGAGGATTCTGGTCACAAACGGCGATGCCTGTCTGCTTCGACTCGCCACGCATATGCACGCCGTCGTCATCTCGATGCTCAGATTGCGACGCTGCCCAGGGTAGTAGACGGGATACTTTTCGGTCACTTCGTGGCACCGGAAGTCGCCCACGTTTCCGCAGAGCGAATCCAGACAGTTGCAACGCACCGTAGGGATCTCGGTAGGAAGGCGAGCCTGGTCCTTGTCGACGGTCCTGGTGTACGTGCACAGCGCCCGCTCTTCGACCCTCTCGGAAGTAATTTTCGGATCGCAGTTCTCGCCTGCGTCACGCGTTGGTGCCGCTAAAATGCGCTTACTCGAGATGTTTGTGACCACGATGATTACGCTGGCAAAGGTGAACATCTTCGATGCCGGTGGGACCTCAGGACTTGTGGCGCAGAGCCGACGACGTTCGTTCTTTTATTCACTGATGCAGTTGTTCTTGAATGATGTAGTACGCAGCTTTGGTTCTAGTGAACTGCGGAAACTGAATTAAAACAGTCTTGAAACGTGATTTTTTTTTTAAACTATGGTTCCCCTGCAGGCCTGTTCACTAACTGAACGCGTTTCCCAGCTGTGGTGTTCATGCTCGACACCGCAGCTTGTCAGACTCGGGCAACTCGCACAGTATGCAGCGTTTTTTTGTTGGCCGTTCTGCGATGATGCGCAAAATCACCACCAGTCTGCCGGTCTTGCGTAAGGTGTGACGGAGTTCCTCTTGACGTCACCGTGTGCAGGACGCGACAAACACCGGACGCACATCAATAGAGAACAGTAAGATGAATGAGATCAATGCACCAAACCTTTGGGCGCTGTGTACGTGGCGTTTATATTACTTAAGCGGTGGATTCTGACGTCCACCACTAATGCGAACTTCCCCTCTCTGTTTCACCGATGTGTAACGGATTAATAGAAGGGGAAAATGGTGCTGTTCAAACTTATTATGTGCCTCTTGAATCCTGCTATTCATGCTTGCTCATGTATCGCGTGACCCCCCTCCCCCCCAAAAGAAACGCCGTTTTAACTAAGGGAGAAGGGCATGTAAAACGAACGTTACGGTGCAAACGCCATTCACCGAGACGGCTGAGAAGATGGCCATCGCCCTCGTGGTGGTGCACCACCGAAGCCGAAGTAGTAATTAGTTACTCGCAAGCGGCGATACGTAACTATATGCTAACGGCCGTGTCTCCCGAGAGGCGCTGCAAGTTCTATTGAATAACGCAGAGAAAAAAAAATATGATAAAAATTGACTTTCGTCGTGCGGATTCCCGCACACACACAAACCCAGCGGGCCGGCAACGATGTGGCGCTCGTGGTGGCTTGAGCAATCGCGAATGTTCTAGTATCGAGACGTTGCGAACGCCGACGCTTCCTCGACCGAAATTCTACGCGGGGAAGAGCGACAAAGAATGGAGCCGCATGACTAGTTACCATGAAATAACGCAGCACTACGAGCTAGGAAGGCGCAAGTATCCTCGGCCACACAACAGGCTAAAAAAAAAAAGAAAAAAAAAAACAGGCAGTTGCGTGGCGACAACTGCAAACATATACGTATCCCAATTCAGTTCCCTTTCGTCCCTGTTACCCTGACCTGTATTTCACACAAAAATGAAAGGTTGGCGATGACAGGGCAACACTTGCGCACATACTACGGAAATGCTCGACTTAAGATGACAGAAGAGTCAAAAACCACGAAGAGGCAATGAAAACCACAGCGCTGGGAGGCTCTGCGCGGTCCATGGTCTAGTGACTACTCGGCTGCTGACCCGCAGGTCGCAGGATCAAGTCCCGCCTGCGGCGGCTGCATTTCTGATGGAGGCGGAAATGTTGTAGGCCCGCGGCTCTGATTTGAGTGCACGTTAAAGAACCCCAGGTGGTCGAAATTTCCGGAGCCCTCCACTACGGCGTCTCTCACAATCATATGGTGGCTTTGGACGTTAAACCCCGCATATCAATCAATCATTAATAGAACAACTGGGGGCCGCCCAGCGAGCCGAAAAAGCCGCCCCAGCCCAAGGGCTCGTGGACGATGTCTATAGGGTGAGGCTGAGGCCCGCGCCAAATTAACTTCTCCGGGCATTTTTGATGATGATGATGATGTGCATGAATATTTTCCATGGACATTGTTAAAATAAAGCTAAGTGGGCCATTTTATGCTGAAAGAATGACGATATACTTAATCCGAGCACTAATTAGTTTTGTTTTATTGTAGATATTCACGATAGGGAGTACGCGTGTGCCCTGCCATGCATGCAAGTCAGCGGATCTGACGCGCTTCAGCGTTGTCTTTCAGTGCTCTGCGTAATGTGTTCATTGGTGCGAGATTCCCTTCATTGTGCACGAAACTAAAGCGCATTGTTCTTGGGCGACGAAATGGAAGCATGTGAAAACACTTTGTTACTACATGCTGTGGCTTAGCGTCGACCATTGCATATAGCGAACGAGGAGGCTTCGGTGAATACTGGTACGTCTATGGCTACAGTGATGAATTGGCTTTGATTCGCTGCATATTTTTCGTCTAGCTGTGATGATCCAAGTAGCTGAAATACTAATGTAATGTGTACGCATGAAGCAGGAAAGACTTATTTGAACAATTGAATATCAGGATGGTCCAGGGGTCAAACTTGTCACCTTAAAATCAACGTGCAAAAACGAAGTGCATTTTGCTGCGTATAGTGAACGAATAATTTTGGTCTGATAGCTAGGCGGTTAGAGCAACGGCGAGAATTCGGTGAAACTGAAGTTAGTAGCAGAGGCGTGATTCTAGAAAAATCACTTGGGGGTACATAAATCAGACCACGACGGCCATTTTGTTTTTTAACCATGTGTCGTATTTTATTTAATGCGAAGCATTTATTTGCGTACTTCAAGCACTTGAGCATCACACGCTCATAAACACATGAACTGCGCACATGGCGCAACTTGTGAACACATAATGATCAGATGATATAGGAATGCAATGCCTTTCTCAGGCAAGGCATCCGGTCGAGGGGTGGCTACCACATTTGTGAGAAAGAAATTGTGCTCCCATGATCTCATTATTGGGGAATGTGCTGACAGGTGGTGCCATGTGCACTGTTTGTGTCCGGAAATGTTGTAGGCCCGTGTGCTCAGATTTGAGTGCACGTTAAAGAACCCCAGGTGGTCGAAATTTTTGGAGCCCTCCACTACGGCGTCTCTCGTAATCATATATGGTGGTTTTGGGACGTTAAACCCCACATATCATCATCACTGTTTGTGTCTTTTTAACCAGATCGCGCTGATCTGAAGGTTATCAAGGTAATGTTTTCCTAGAAATAAACCTGCTGTTAGATTGTACCCGTCCGCGTGTTTCTCTTCCTTATCCTTGTGTGCTTGCGCTAAAGCCTTTAAGGTAATTTCAGATAATTCCATCCTACACTCTACTTATTACTATTTTCGGTGTGCTTCGAATTTGCATATCGCCGGGTAACTCTATTTGAAAATGCACGTTAATTCTTTCTGTCGGGCCATCCCACGACTCTTCGTAGAGAATGAAATGACTCCCAAAAGAGAGTTAAATTGCATCTATAAAGATGTGCATGTGGCAACTCAGGAGCCACCAAAAAGAGTAACAGGCAGTCCTTATTTTGTTTGGAGGGCTTCAATGAACTGTACGCCATTCATTTCGGACAACTCCATTTTTTCTTAGAATTCCACACGTTTAGTGTCAGCCCTTCCTCGAGATGAGCACCGTGAGTATTTCTAAGTTGTCGTTGCTGTGTTCGTCCATCGAAATAGATTATTCGATATCTTTAATAGAAGGGTACGATATCATAAGAACTTTTGTGACCTCACAGTTCCGCAGTCAGGGGACTTTCTCCAGTTGTCAGAAGGGCAGTGCATGTGTACCGATAGGAGCAAAAGCAACCGTCTTGTTATCTCCGAATGAGTCTGATTACGGCCTAAAGTCCACGTCAGGCGTTCTCTTAAAGGGACACTAAAGTAAACTATTAAGTTGAAGTTTATTGTTGAAATGACGGTCGAGAAACCTCGAAGTGTTGTTTTTGTGCCAAGGAAGGGCCTATTTTGGAATAAAATCACGTTTTAGTGCTCCGCATCGGGTTGGCGCACTTCAAATTACCCGCCTCAAAAAGCGGACCGACCGGACCGGCTCACGTCACTGTTGCCATGCTCAACGTTGCCCGGCTTTACTGCGCTAGTAGCAGCAGTCCGAAAGCAGCGGGAACCACAGCAGCAACGACCATTGATCAATTTACCCCCATTGGCTTCGAGATTGCAGGTGCTTTTGTTTCAACTGCGCCCCGCTAGAAGACACTACCTGTCCCGTGTAAGTTGTAACCACGCGAAAATAGAATTTTCAAACCACTCGCGCCATTCCCGACAGTAACGTCCGGTGGTTCTATTTTCCATTAATCAAACATAAACGAACAAGCAGAATTTATTGCGTCTCTTGATGCACGAAATATTCTCTATTTAGTACAGTTCGAACGAATACTAGTGATTAATCGTTGACGGTCCGTCTGATGTCATCGAGATCATTTTGAAAATGTCCTACTGCGGCACTCGTGTACTTGTGCATTCACCTTAATATCTCGGTAAGTAGGGCACTCTTATCGATAAGGCTGTCGTTTTAGATGTTGTCATACACTGAGGTTTCACTCTGATGTACATTGTTATCTGATTTTAGTGTCCCTTTAAGGTGCCCCGCATTCGTCTTACGACGGGCTGTGCCACTTTCGTCTTTCCTCTAGGGCCCGTATACGAGCCTTTTCGAGACCTTGTCTTGTAGTATAGGCATGGCTCTACCATGTCGGAACAGGGCAAGACGAGTCTGTTACGGCTACAGGGTGGGATCGAAGGCGTCAACTGGAGGTCAACGCGCTTTGTTGCGGCTGATTTGCGTCCACACGCGTGTTCACTGTGCGGTGTGATTCCCCGAAAGACTTTGTTGCTGCCCTGTGCTCGAGCGTTGTGAGAGACTTGCAAAAATGGTAGCGTCGAAAACGGTACACCGACCACCTGCCCGCTGGACGGCGACTCCTTCGATGAAGATGACTGCATGCGGGGTTGAGTTGCCCGCGAAGAGGATGAACGTACTCAAGGTGAGATGAGCCACTTGGATTATCCTATATTGACGGTTCTCTGGCGTTGCGTAGGGTTCCTGTACAGTATATACAGAACCCGCCACGGTAATCGAGTGCTGGCCCGAAGGTCACACTGAAACCCCGTAACCACAGTACACTGTGGATAGTCTATTGGGTAGCCTTCAGCATTACTCTTACGTTTCTATGAGAGAGATGATTGAGTTCGTATCACCCTGATATCACTTATTAAAACACAATGTGCATATCAGACTCGCATTAAACAGTTTCTAAACATGTGTTTAAAACAGTTCACAATAGACAAAACGTATGAAGCATCTATCAAACGTCTCCGAGACTTGGGTGCATGCAGTGAACTTGAGCCATAATATTTCGGCCGAGAAACTATGTACTTTTTGGCCGAGACAAAAGGTTATAAACTCCTTAATGCAAGTCTGATATGCACATTGCGTTTGTTAATGTATATCAAATGGTATACAATGTCCTACGAAAATCCCCGCCGTAACGTGTGGGAATTATTACAATGTCACACGTTATACGTGTATGTTTGTTTATTGGAATGTTTCTTGCCTAATGTAACCAGGGTTAGAGCCATTGTAATGCTGCGGGAAAGCGACTTCTTGCTCCGCTGGAGTTGTTATTTGGGCCCGTTTGTATATGTATACATAGAAAGAGAGAGTGGTCACTTTATTCAAGGGCCAGAAGAGGCCTGAGCACGGAGGCTTGCCCAGTGGCTCCACCCAAGTGGGGACTGGGAGATGGGGCTCACCAGTCACCTTCTAGGTTTTCAGGATGACCTGGAGTTGAGGGCCTTGTCGGGACTCCTAGGGTGGTTGATCATGTCGTCCTCCGTGGCAAGAGACCCGCAGCTAGCTAGTCTTTAGCGCAGGACATTGCCACAACATGTGATTAAAGCAAAACTTTGTATTTTGGCATTTAGGACATTCTGGCCAAATGAGAAACACCGTGAAGAGCAGCGCAAACTAGACAGAGACGCCATAAAAGCTATTCCTCTCTATGTTGTCCTTCTGCATGCACTAGCTGTTTGTCGTTTTGTGCAGTAGTCCTCACTTTTTTTATGTAAAGACGGAATGTTAAAGAATCTGTCTATGCCTTCGTGAGAGTCTGTGTTCTTTGCCTATGATTTTCGTTCAACTTTACGTTCTTTCATTTTAAGGCTCACCGCTGGAACGATGACCATGGCTGCCCGTTCGTCGACACATTGCCAGTTGTACTGCGGCATTACGAAGAACAGTGCGCCTTCCACTTCATGATGTGTCCGCGATGTGGCAACAGTGTTCGGCATGCGGCTCTTGTGAATCATTACTAGACCGGCTGCCATGGCAGTCTGAAAGGTCCGGGCCAGGACGAAACTCCCCAAGCTGACGGAAGCTTGAAGTCTCTAGACGTCGACGTGGCCATGGAGGAATTGAGATCATTGCTGAAGGATAACCACTACGATCATCTTCTAACGACAGAGAGCAAGATGAATGAGATCACCGTGAAACTGACGAACCACGGTGCGCTGCTTCAGGAGACCTTTCGAACGCTGAGAAACACACAATCGTCGTCGGACTGTGAACAGTCGAGGGTCGCGGAACTTTTGACGGTCATTGGCAAGTTGCAGTGTCGGCTGGGCTCTTTAAATTCTCGTCAGGAGAGCAGTTTGGCGCCAGAGCACGACATATTGAAACTGCCCGTACCTTGACACGTTGAGAAAAACACATTCTTCAGAAGCCAAACAGGCAAAATGCTCGTTTGTCTGGATGATCCGCGTCAAACGTCCGTTCGACACGCAGAATACCCCGTCGCCAGGTGTCGCCCCGACCGTCCGCCATCTTGCAAAAGTAGAGCTAGCGATTCCTTCAGTTTCTCTTTCGTAAAAAGGCCCCGATAGCACATGTTTCACCTGATCAATCTCAAGCACTATTCTGAAGGCCGCAATGTCAAGCAGGCCCTTCGCGGTAAAGTGCGTGAACTGATCTTGTGGCACTCGAAGGACGTGTACTTCACGGTAGCTCTCGAAGTGAAAGAGAGTGATGATACATTGAAAGTCCGGCTGAGATTGGCGGGTACGCTCGAAACGTCATCCCTAGAGTCGGACGTCTGGAGTGTGTTCCTGTGGGACAAAGACCGCAAGATGAATTGTCTATTAAAGAAGGCGGATGAGGCTGCTTTTTCAACTGAAACCACGGCGTGGCAATACGGTGTCTTCTCATATATCAAAAAGCGTGGCTTCTTTCATGCTGCCCCCGCAGCGGTGGTCTAGTGGCTAAGGTACTCGGCTGCTGACCCGCAGGTCGCAGGTTCAAATCCCGGCTGCGGCGGCTGCATTTACGATGGAGGCGGAAATGTTGTAGGCCCATGTGCTTAGATTTGGGTGCACGCTAAAGAACCCCAGGTGGCCAAAATTTTCGGAGCCTTCCACTACGGCGTCTCTCATAATCATATGGTGGTTTTGGGACGTTAAACCCCACATATCAATCAATATGTGGGGTTTAACCCACATATCAATCAATATTATTCTTTGATGGTGGAGGGCTGGATTTTATTTTAGAAGTGGCGGGCTAGCCAATGTTGTCTACAATTGCTGGTAAAAGTGCGGTGCCTATTGGAATTGGCATACCTTATTTTTATGTGCGCTTCTTCGCAAACTAGCTTGCTATGGCTCTTTCACACACACACACACACACACACACACACACACACACACACACACACACACACACACACACACACACACACACACACACACACACACACACACACACACACACACACACACACACACACACACACACACACACACACACACACACACACACACACACACACACACACACACACACACACACACACACACACACACACACACACACACACACACACACACACACACACACACACACACACACACACACACACACACACACACACACACACACACACACACACACACACACACACACACACACACACACACACACACACACACACACACACACACACACACACACACACACACACACACACACACACACACACACACACACACACACACACACACACACACACACACACACACACACACACACACACACACAGAGAGAGAGAGAGAGAGAGAGAGAGAGAGAGAGAGAGAGAGAGAGAGAGAGAGAGAGACAGACAGACACACAGACACAGACAGACACAGAGAGACACAGAGAGACACAGAGAGACAGAGAGAGAGAGAGAGAAAGAGCTTGTATTTGTGCACAATTTAAATATTAAAAAGCCACAAGTTATCACCTTGAAGTCGGTTTAAAATTTAAGTGATCGATGGACCAGTTTTGTTTTTACAGCGAAGCTGTCTTAACGAACTTGTCTGTCTGTAGCCTCTGGACTGTGGCACCTACCCACCCTGAACAATTGGCCAAGAATACGTATGGGCAAATCTCCTGTGTACCGTCATCGTCGTAATAGTACAGACCCGTTGAACCTTGTTCCCTTCAGGTCTCGTTTGGGTTGTTTCAAATTCTCTTTTTTTCCGCGTGTGGTGGAAATTTGGAACAAGCTTGATGGTGCATTGCGTAGACTGAACACTGTAGAGTTCGGCAAAAATTTTATGTGTTAGTCCCATAAATTTGTGCGAACTATTGTTTGTTTCTGTGCTTTCGTTGATTTTTTGTCCCATGCCTGCAATGTCCCAGGCATGGGACAGCAGTACTTGTAAATAAAATGAAATAAAATAAAATAGTAGCAGTAGTTGCAGTAGACATCACAAGCGTCACGTGATCAGTGGAGGGAGGAAACAAAGTAGCAAACAAAACGAAATGATGTAGAGGATCGAGCACATACAATAGTTCGCTTACAGCTTTGCTGTCTGACGGTTTTCATGACGTGGAAATGGCTGCTTTTTAAAAATAAAATTATAGCAGATATGTTGTGGTCGACGTTTGCCGTGAACGTGAAATAAACTTTATTTCGTCCTGGAGCACTCCGATCGGACTCGTGAGGTTGAAATAAAGAAAAATAATCATGATAAACAGGCACGAACTCTTTTTCGTCGTCATCGTCTTCTTGCTTATTTGCTTCGTTCTCAGAACACGCGCGCCCCGCCGCGGTGGTCTAGTGGCTAAGGTACTCGGCTGCTGAGCCGCAGGTCGCGGGATCAAATCCCGGCTGCGGCGGCTGCATTTCCGATGGAGGAGGAAATGTTGTAGGCCCGTGTGTTCAGATTTGGGGGCACGTAAAAGAACCCCTGGTGGTCGAAATTTCCGGAGCCCTCCACTACGGCGTCTCTCATAATCATATGGTGGTTTTGGGACGTTAAACCCCACATATCAATCAATCAGAACACGCGCGTCGATTTGTCTGGCGTGGGATAAAACAACTCTGATGGGCGAGAGAATGAGGACAGAGAAAGAGAGAGAAAGGGAATGCAAGAGAAAGATAGAGTAGAAATTTTTGGGAAAAAAAATTTGGCGCTCCAACCCGTGTCCCCGTTATCCGAAAGAGAACGTTGTAACCACTCGGCTGCCTAGGAGCTCGTAAAAAATTGCTAAAAATGTGTTGCTGCGAAGATGTCAAAGCCCCGGATATGTCCTGGATAACATTCAACCAATCTCGCATATTACAAACTAAGTTAAAATGATTGAAGAAAAAATTCTTCATATCAGGCTCAGTGAATTTATTTCCAGTGAGGGTATCTTTCCGTAAAAGAAAATAGGATTTAGACAATTGATCTTTATATGGCCGGCTCATGTTGTCTTGGAAAGCCGCATTTGACTTGGAAAAGTATCTCGTGAGCTTTCTTCGTTAATCATATTAGATTTTGCAAAAACCTACGTTAGTGGTGAACACAGTATATTGGTTTCTTGATTAGTGAGCTGTGATTCGCCCAATTACATTATATCATGGGTTCAGAAGGTTCTCTTAGAGAGACAATTCTTTGGTTGCCACGAGGAAATTACCTCTGGCTCATATAGGCAAACAATAGGTGTTCTGCAAGTATCAGTTCTGTCGGCACTATCATTCAATATATTATTATCATCAATTTCAAATTCATGAACACGTTCATCTTTACGTTTACTCCGATGATATTGCTTTTTCTCGTCATCCTGAGATACCAATACTTTGTACCAAGTCTTAATGTTATTTGAGTGAGCTTGAGGCATGACTTGATGGACTGCCTTTTTCCTAATGTACTGCGCAAAAAAAAAAAAAAAATGGAAACACGAAGTGTGTGCTACTCGTGATGTTGGCTAGGTTTTGTTTATTTGGCCCCTCGTGCATTTTTCTCCTCCCCCTTTGCCATCCTTTGCTTTTTACCATTTCCTTTATATATTACATTGGTCTTGCAATAAAGCCTCAGTTTATAGTATGCGCTTGTTTTCTGTCCTTTTTCTCTACTTTGTGTTTCTATTCGTGTTTTGCGCAGTACATTGTAAATCAGTGCCAAATTGCTCAACTAGCCATTTTTTTGTATTTTTCGCTTAATGTTAGCGAATGTACAGAATAATGAGTGGTTCTTTCTATAATGTTCTAGAATGACTAGAACGGATACAGGGAATGGTATTACCTGTATCCGTTCCCGTATTTATTTTGCTCATTATCGAAACGATCGGATGCCACAAGTAACGGCACTAAAATATCTAGCCATTGGTTACGTAGACAATTTGAATTGGCAGCAACAAATACAGTCAAACACTCGTGAAGCAGAATGTGCCTTGGGATTGTTACGTCGGTTTTGAATTCAGGTATGCGTAGGGATACGTTACTTATGATATACAAAACTTTACGTACGCCCCATTCTGGAGTTTGATTGCGTTCTTTTCTCCGGAAGGGCTGAGTACGAATTGAGACCTCTAATAGTGCTAGAAAGGCAATGCCCTGCGGTTGTGTCTTGGGATGTGTGTTGCTAATAACGTGCTTTGTTTGGAAGCTTGAATTATTCCAATTGATGCAAGATTTTGACAGCTTACCGGGCAAACATTTTTAAAGCTCTATGATGCGTCCCTCTCCCTCTCTCGCACAGTTTTCATCAAATCTGAAGATTCCTTCTTTAAGCGCCCGTGGCGTCATTATCGAAGACCCTAAATCGTTTTCGTCGAGTCTCTGTTATTGAACCTTCACGTTTCTCCTTAGAATTTAAATACCCAAACCCTGTGTTCGTTGCAAGTTGACTTAGTTTTTCATGACATTTCGCAAAAAATGCCAAGTGACTTCTTAAGCTTATTCTGGAGGGCCTCCTTCAAGATCACCTCAGTCATTTTTCTACTCGCGCTGTAATTTCTATGGATGCAACGCAAAATCTTCAGAAGGCCGGAATAGACATTATTCTCGTCAGCTTACTTGGCCTTTGCGCTCTGACTGTCTGGCTTCGCACCAGTTTTTTTTCGCAGAATTCGTGACAATTACGTTGGCTGCCAGAAGTTTGGCTTTTTTGGGTCCACGGGGATGCTGTAATTGTTCTAAATGAAGCGGCTGACTCGCTCGCTTCGGCGCATTTAATTGTCCCCGTATTGCTAGTGTCTCCACAGTTTTATTAATGCAGAACGATTCAGACGCCTGTTAGTCTTAAAAAAGAACGACACAACGCTCCTACAATCTGAGGAGTTTCGGCTCTTGCAGTTCAGACATGGAACGCCGCAAAACGCCTTTCCCGTAAATGTGAGGGGACCTTAACAAGCTCTCCCTCAAGAGTTCCCCGGTTAAATCATTAACTAACTAATGTGCAGTTTGTGCATTGACTAACTAATGTGCAGGATACTCATTAACTAACTAATGTGCAGTTTGAAATGAACCAGAAACGATGGATAAGTTCCTTCTTTCATGCCGCCGTTTTGCTTCACTCCGCCGAATGATTCTCGAAAGGCTGATTGGTATGCTGGGGTTAGAATTTAATACATCCACTCTTTCATTGTTTGGAACCAGTCAATTGGTTACGGGCCACAGTGCTATTTTGTCCGCGCTATACAAAAAATCATTCAGGCAACCGGATGGATGCGTTACTAGTGGTACAGCAAGATGAATACAATTATTTGTACCCCTTCTTTTTTTCTATCTTTCAACTCTGGCTTTCCAAATCCTTTCGCCCATTGTTTTTTTTTCGTACGTTATTATACGTACGTTATTATCGTACGTTATTATACGTATCGTTTTTATCTGATTTCTCTCTTTCAACAAACATTGTATTTCAATTTTTGTTATAAGGTACAGTGTGGTCAATCCCCCTTATGGGTATGAGCCGGGATCTTGTAGGTGACAAAACAAAGCAAAACTTTAGGAGAGCATAGCATAGCCTTGTATGGTATAGTATAGCAAGGGGGTGAGAAAGAGAAGTTAGGGTGCGGAGGAGTGGAGAACGAGTACAGAGAGGGGAAGAAATAAATAAAAGAAGGTGAAGAAAGAGCGAAAAAGATAGGAGGCGAGAGAGCGACGAGAGAGAGAGATAAAGACATAGAAAGAAAGATAGAAAGAAAGAGAAGAAAGACCGCGAAACAAACGGCCATTGAGAGAATGAAAATGAAACACATACTCTTAATAAACATAAAGAAAGAGCAAGCACAGTTGCCAACAATGTTGTCGAGAGTAGGGTTTGGTGGCGAAACACCCGAAATTGTTCAATATTGCTCCACTATATACCGACGCACACATATATGCGCGCGCACGAACATTCATAAGGTATAATTGAACCCCCCTCCCCCCCCCCCCCAAAAAAAAAAAACTGGCTACGCCCCTGATAGCTGTGTATGGTACAGTATAGTATAGTATAATAAAGTATAGTGGGAAGCAGACACGTCAGAGTGTGAAAGCCTAGCCAAAAAAAGGGTCAGCCAGACGCCCCCCCCACCAGTTTTATTTATTTTATTATTTAGAAATACTGTCAACCCTCTATTGAGGGTCATTACAGTAAAGGTACGACACACTGTACAAACAAATTGGGGATATAACTATACATCTCCCAATGATAAACCAGGTATACATATATACAAATTCGTGAAAGCTCTGCATTCCAAATGAAAAACGAAAAAACCCACACCCTGATTCGCAATGCAACGAATAACAATCGCAATAAATTTTACAACAATGCGACCTGCAGCCGTGCGCGACTAGGTGCAAGCACAGCTAATATATATTTTTTAAAGTAGATGTTCATAAACGACTGTTAAGGTGGCAAGAAATGAAAAAAAAAAAAAAGAGACAACTTTCCCTTCGGTGGAATACGAACCCATAACTCTCGAAGCGGCATAACTCTCGTGCCAAGATTAGCTGGCGTCTCTTTTGCAAGGAATCGGATCAATAGATCATTTCTTTTTATCCCGTAAACGTTATGCTTATCAAAGGAAAAGATGCCTGGTCGAACCAATTGAGAAGCTAGGTTTAAAAATAAACGTGGAAGTAATTTTATCCTTCGGAGGGATTACATTAGGTTATAGCCACAGGGAGGTTTTCTCTGCTGTGTGCGAGTACATAAGGGCGACAAAGACATTACCCTGTTAGCCTATTGTTATTATTTACGGCTAAGAGACTACCTGAATGCCTGTCTGAACACACTTGATGATCCTGCCGCCCGGTTCTTGGCCGATCCCCCTTTGTGGGCGAGTGCCAGCAAAGCCGAAGGTTCATCATCATCATCATCATCATCTTACACACCGGCGACGCCCGCTCTCGGCAATCGATACGGCGTTTTTCTCCCCCTCGTCGGGGCGCCGTCGCTTCAGGAAGGGAGTCGCGATGCCGTGCTCGGGGAAGCTGCTGCGGCTTCACGGCGCTCTCGGCGGCGTCAACTGGAGGCCGACGCGGTTCGCCGTGGACGGGCTTCACCCGTACGCCTGCTCGCTGTGCGGAGTCATACCGAAGCACACGCTGCTGCTGCCGTGCGAACACGCGCTGTGCGAGACGTGCAAGCGCGGCAGCGTCCAAGAGGACGGGGGCGTCTGCCCGCTGGACCAGGAGCCTTTCGTCGAGGACGAGTGCGGCAGGATCCCCCTGCCCCTGCGGAAACTCGGCAGTCTCAAGGTCAGTGCATCGACACCTCAATCGCATGTTGCGGGCACGACCGTATCAATGCTTAAGAAAGAGAAGAGGAACTGTTTAAGTTACTTCGTAGAGAGCCGTGCAGTTTTTTCATGACTGTCTTAGGAGTGTGCTTCGCATGGAGAGCCAGCAAATATTATCTATATATAGGTAGTAGCATTGTATGAAAAATTTGCCGGTAGACATCACATCGCTCTCCCATCAAGATGAATGACGCAAGGTCATTGATTTTGTATGCCCTCTATCTGTAATTAATGTTTATTTACACGCGTGCCATTTACAAAGAGATAAGAAGAGAGAAAGAGAGAGAGAGTGCTTTTTATTGAAAAAAAAAAAAACCCGGAGAATTTAGCCTGCGTGTACGATTCGCTGCCTTGCTACTCTGCGGGAGGAAGCAGATTGGGGACTGAAAGGCAGAAAAGAGAGAGAGAAAAACAACAACAACAGAAAAACACTTCTCGCTTTTCCGTGGCACGCTGTGGGTATATGTCCTATGCAATCGCTGGATGGGCAGTGTCACCCATAGTGTGTAGCTCGTATGAATTACGGTTGCGTAAAAGCGTGTAGCCCCCGAACCCTAAAGCATAGCCTCCGACCTTTGCGCCCCGAGTTCGATCGGTGTCATTGCCCCAGAGATATCAGGCAGATGGAATCGCCGGTAATACGCAAGTAGTAAACCGTGGGTCTTTCGCATTCTCTGATGCGAAATGATTTGCATGAAGGGCCTGTTATTGCAAATCTTTGTACTACCTTACGTTAGGCCGCGTGCGTGACATCGGCACCTTGAAGAGATCCGGGTGGTTTGACTGTCGTGCTTTTCACAATCACGCCAATTACATTCGTGACGTATTTTCCCGTTCTCAATTTTTACGAAGAACCAGCGTTAAACACTGCAATCGTGATTTGGACTATTTCCTCGACAGAATTCGATCCTCACTGCAAATGACTTACGAACGGAATGAGCCGCCAGTTATATAGCACTACCCTTTCGAGCATTGTACAAACACTGGGAAAAAATGAGCCGTTATGTCCAAAGATCGAAGCCTTCGCTACAGCTGGGTGATTTAGCACTGGGCTTGAGATCCTTAGACTGTGTTTTATAACTATCCACGCGTACGTATGTGACGTATACGCAGGTGAGCCATGACACTTGGAACTATTAGAAGCTTCGGCTCACCTTGTAAGGCATGTAAATACGTAGCGAAATGCCACACCACTGCCACTAATGAGCACTGCCACCTATAGGCCAACAAAATTTGAAATTGTGATTTTTGATCGCGTCGGGTGTAAATTAAATGTTTTATAACTGTTGCTTACGTGTACAAACACACAAAAAAACAAATTGATCAATAATTCAGCTATTTCTATTAGTCTGGGAATGCGAAAATGTGGCTTTCGAATAAGATGGGGTGTTGGCCTATATATGTGCGCCATGCTAAAGTTTGTAGCGCAGAAATGACCTTGTGTATATGGCATGTCACGACGACGGGGGTATAGATGGCGACGACTGTGTCGGCACCGCAGTAAAATAAAGCCTGCTCGAAGCCACCGGTTATTTCGTGGTGGTTATTTCTGCTTTGCGCAAAATTTAGATGGCAGCTTTCGCGCCAATAATATGCCCAGCATGTGCAGAATTACGATCATGATATTTATAAACTTGTTTTTTTTTCTTTTTTTTTGAAGGCTCGTTGTTGGAACGAATCCCAAGGCTGCCCCTTCGTGGACACCCTTCCGGCTCTGCTGCGTCATTACGAGGAAGAGTGCAGCTTCCACGCCGTCGAGTGTCCGAGGTGCGGCGAGGCGGCCCTACACGCCAACCTGGTGGCGCACTACAAGGCTGGATGCCCGGGCCACGCACCGTCCGCGACGAACGACGAACCACCGCGATACGACAGCGTCCTTCGAGTCGGCGACATCAACGCGACGTTGGGCGAATTCAACGCGCTCTTGAACCAGCTGTACCAGGACCAGCTACCGACCATGGAGAGCAAGATGAACGAAATCACCGAACTGGTAACTAACCACGGCGCCCTCCTTCGGGAGCTGTCGCAAGCGTTGAGGGACACGCAGCAGAGTCTGACCTGCGGGCAGATGGAAGCGGCGCAACAACTGTCCGTCACGTTTGACGAGAAGCTCCAGTCGCAAGTCGACGCGCTCTGCGCTCGGCTTCGGAACGTCACGCCGGAGGAAGAACGAGGAGCTCCCATGCCTTGGTGTCAAGAGAAGAAGCACGTGCTTCGAAGACTGGACGTCATGCTCACGGAGTCGCTCGGCTACCTGAGCGACCTTCGTCACGCGACCATACGGGACGTGCCACATCTGGTGGCCCGGTGCGAGATGGCTTGCGACCACAAGGAGAGGGCGATAGTCGAACCGCTCTACTCGTCGGAACTGAGACTGCTGGAACGCTTCACGTACTGTCTAAACCTGAAGAACACCGACAAGATTGGTCACGATTACAAACGCTCCGGCAGAAGGGTACTGGACGTGGTCGACATGTGGCACTGCAAGGACCTGTACTTCACGATCGCCATCGCCCTCGACGATAACCCGGGCTGGTTCGAAGTCTGCGTTCAGCTGGCCCAGACCGTTCGGATCTCTCGTCTGAATCCTTTCGTCAGAAGTGTCGAGCTGCAGGACAAAGATTGCAGAAAGTGTCGCTACTTGCAGGAGGCGGATCCGAATAACATGTCGGGTCATCGCTCGAAATGGAAGAACATATTCCGCACTGATTACTGGCAACTGCTGAGGGATGGCTTCTTCGATGGTGGAGAGGCAAACATAAATGTCACTGTTTGCCATGTTTAGGTGCAGCTTATGCTACTTTTGCTTGTTAGCGACAAAGAAAAAAAAAGGCAGAAAACTGGTGAACACCCTCGTGTTTTGAAAAGCTTTATGAGGTCAGTGCCATGGTCGAACTGGATTGTTTTACTGAAATAATTTGCAGATGCATGCCAATCAAACACGGGGAATGTGAATAAGTGAGTCCTCACGACCTTGTTAAGTGTCAAGAGGTTATTTGCTGAGTGTTTTCATCGTCAATAGATAAATTGTGGTCCCTGGTCCACCTCAGGGCTCCCGTTCAGAGTTCGTTACCGCTTGCTCTTTAACCCAGCTGACAAACTGGCCTTTACCAACGTGAAGCAGTTAAATCGCGTGGTAGGAGCGAAACGTTAAGGATAACTGCACCACGTAGGAAATATTGCAAACAAGATGTTGTATGTTGGTATCTGAGTCAATTAGGTTTGAAATCGGAAACACGTAGGCCTCATAACTGATTGATGCTGAACACGCCGCGACAGTTGGATTTGGTTGCTCAAAAATATGCGCTGCGCTTTCCCGTAGAGCTTCGGTGTAAGAAACTAAACATCGTTATCTGTGAGGTCATAGAAAGATTATGACGCTCATCGTATTGAAAAATGGTCCGGATTGATCTTGACATATTGTGGTTCTTTAGCGTCAAAGTGTACGCGAGCATGTTTTCCCTGCGCCTTTACGAGAACGCGACTCTGCGGTCGGGATTCGAACTCACGACCTCATGCACAACAGCACGATGCTATGATCAGTGGAACTTCTGCGGAGCGGGGGACTACGATGAGAGTGATTCAACCGACTCAAATGTGGGCGCTGTGAAACTGTGCTATAATAATGTTGCATTTTTGCTGGCAAGCTTCTACGTCATCCAAGACAAAAAAAAAAGTGAAGGTTAAGCGCCGTAATGTCGCCTGTGGATGGGTAGCTAGTCTTGGCTCTGTAAAGAGAGCAACTCGCGATAATATCGGAACTTTGTTCGGAAGATTGAAGTTTAGTCACATTTTTCGAACTGTTGAACACATGGAAACTATACGCTCTGCCGTATGTCAAGCGCCGTAAACGTTCAGAGAGCTGTGTCAGCGTTTTTTACGTCCGCGCGCGTGTTGGCTTTCATCTTTTGGTCGAAGTTGTCTTCCTATACAAGTGCTTCCTGTTGGCCTAGTTGGTGGTGCCTGGCTATAAGGGGATCAAATGAGGATGTTCACAGAAGGAGGAGATGTAACGAGCACCACGTCAAGAAAAGAAGCGTTAAGTCTACTAATAACACGTTTGTAGCCTTGTACTGGTCAAAATACTGCTTTCCAGAACTTCAAACAAAACAGAAGCTCGGAACACGATGGATGATTGAATTGATGAAAAACCCGTTTAACAAGTGAACAAGTGATGTTGCCGTAACAGGCGTTTCGGCACTTTTAAACTTTTCTTTGTCAAGACATCAACTTCTACAACTACACATGAAAGAGACATCAATTTTGCGTTTTCTTATGAATTCATTAATGTGTACTGTACACGTGTACGTCACCTCAAGGCTAATGCATTTTATACGATAGTTACGACGGCGTGATTGAACAGTTTATAGTGGCGCTCGTCCAATCTCCTTCATGTCTCTATGTTCGTACCTACAACTCTCACATTATACTTGTATTTCTATACAAATGCTCTTCTGTGAATGTGTGAGGCCTAGAGAATATCGAAAACTATTGTTAAACTTCAATTCCTTTTGATCTTTGTGTGTTCTATATACTACATGCTTACAGACTTTTATTATACGTTGCAAACAATACTAATCGCAAATCCTAGGCTTTCAAGTGCCAAAAATAAGGTAACATTATTACACTCCATGGCTGTAGCAGGAAACTCAGGGTTAACTTCGCCCACCTGAGGCTCTTTAACTTCAACCCATTTCTAAGTACAGTGGTGTTATATAACACATCTGCCCTGTGGAAATGCTGCCTCCTTGGCAAGCAACGGAACCCGCGACTCCATGTTTAGAATCGCAAGTACAAGCACAACACGATGACGAGAACAACAATGAATGACGTTTGCGTGCCACTGACTTCCGACAAGTTAACTGCTGACAAAAGGACCATAAGTGTACACACTGTATTGCGGGAACAAGACAGACCGTTTTTTCAACATAATATCTAAGGGAGAAAGGTTGTTAATAATGGTTGTGGAGTTTCACTTGGTGTTATAAGATCTGAAAATTATCGTTTGCTCACGCCACACTGCTGCTAGGTCGGCTGAAACGAGAGTGTTAATAGCCTCTGAATAAAATAGTGAGAATGGTTTGTGGTTGCATCTATGGAACTCATAAGTTTTGTGGAGGGGTGAAATATATATAGGAAAGTGACATTTATAGATATGATTACTCATACACTCCCGAACTCCAGCTAGGGTGACCTCTTTCGACTATAGTAAAACTAGTCGTGGCCTGGCGGCATTTGTAAATCGAACCTAGAGCCACCTGCATTGTTGAAAATACGTGATTGCATCGCCAGTGCTGCTGTATATTCAGAAGGGCGGACATCCGTATTACAAGTATCTCAGAAACTAATTTATTCTTTGTTTATTTGTTTCCAGATGTTCTATACCCAGTGGTGTTTGGCCACGGTTTGTAGGCCCCTGAAAAGAGTTTACTATTTATTTTCGGTGTGTTGCAGTTTATGTCTGTACTTACCGTGCAATAAAGCGCCCACCCCACGAAATCCCCACGAGGAGTCGCTGCTCTAAATGCCCGCACTTTGCCTGATGTTTTTTTTCGTGTAAGCGCATCCGTTCACGCTGCCATGCTATAAAGCAAGCACTGTCTGGTTGATGCAGCTGTCCATACTGTCGGTTTTCAGGAATAATGTTGGCGGGTTCGAAACCAATCGAAGTGTCGACCATCTGACCTTTTACGTGTGTGCAAATACGATCTGCAGAATATATCGAAAATGAGAAAGAACTGAAAAAAAAAAACAAAGACGGGTCATCCATCGACGGAAGCCTTCATAGGTCTCTCCATGTGATCCTCGTACCTGCAGTTTAAGCGATGGTCGCTCGAATCACGACTTTTCTCTCTCACAGTATTTCGACGCCATAATTTTTAAAGGCGTCAGTCAATTTGTCTTATCTGGTCGGACGACACATGCGTGCCGTGAATAGTCCGTATTGACGGCGGCTTCAACGTGGAGACGGGCAGCATCGCAATGCCTACTCAATAATAGGTTGGTACATAGGTGAAGTTTTCATATTCCCGTAGGAGGCACGGCACCCGACTTGCTCTTCCACATTTCTTTCTCACTCTTTATATATGCGGGCCATTCCACGCCAACTGCCCCAACCTTGGCGCTCGACCATCTCCGATTTACTTCAAAAAAATTTAGAATTACCTACATAAGCCCAAAAGTGTATCCCCGAAAAATTTCTCGCGAAACAAGTTTTTCAGTACTGCAAGCCTCAATTAATTTTTTTTTTCGGAAAGCTCAAAACCATAACTCGTAAAGCACGTTGCCGAAAAAATCCGTTCTTTTCATATTAGGTCAAGATCTTAGAACAATGGTTGGCGTTTTACTTAAAATGGGTTTTACGAACTTTTACATTTTCGTGGATTTTCATGTGGCCTCAAATATAGAGATTTTGGTGTTTATTGAATATTTTTTATAGAAAATCGAAATTATAAAAAATATAATAGTTGAAAATAGCCTATTGCCAGAATGTTTTAGTAAAAAACCAAAAATAATTACAACCGTATACAGTACCAAAAAAATTTTACATGTGGTGACGAAGTCGCAGTAATGTTCATTTTCGCGCATCTTCGGCCGTGAATTCAACTGTGAAGTGGTCCTACTAAAAATATGCGCAATAACAAATTTAGTAGCGACCTTGATTGGCTACTCACTCAGAAAGTTTTATCAAAATAAGTGTTGTTTTAAGAGAGAAAAATATTTTTCGAATTTTTGTGTATCCGCTTTCGGTGTTTCGGGACGTGTTTATAGCCGTAAACATACGTCCCAGCAGTAAGTACAAGCTGCATGGACGTGGGAATTATCTGGACAACGTAATCCGCTTTGTCCCTGCGTATTCAAATTACCTAGTATTACCCCTAGTTAACTAGAAACGCGGGACCTACGAGGCAGCATTTAGCCACGAGCCGCCGTCGCTGGCAGCCTGCGTATATATATATATATATATATATATATATATATATATATATATATATATATATATATATATATATATATATATATATGCTTGCGCAGCACCAGACAGTGGTACCGATTTGCGCAACACACCGCTTCCTATATGCTAACATTTAGAAGTACGAAGATGACGATGAAGCGAAGGATCAATCGAAGGAAAAAAAAAAGATGTGCTGCTTGGCTGCTAACTTGCAGTTATGCATTAACATATGTTCAGTGGCGCGAAATGGTCAATTGCATACGAATATATTTGTCCTAACTGCGACTTGTCAGTGATGCAAAGCATGTTTATTTTATGAAGAAGAGCACTACGAATTAGGAAGAGCAGTACGATTAAGAAAATGGTCTATATAGAAATAAAATAACAGAATGTTTTGCATCGCGGACAAGTCGCCGTTAGGACCGACATAATCGTGTATGATTGACACTCTGTACCAGTGACCATATATTGGTGCATCACTGCAGCTTAACTGCCAAGCAGCATATCTTTTTTTTTTTTTTACAGCGACAGCTGTTACGAGATCAGAACACGGGTCACGCGTGGCGACGTAGTTGTGCGCCGCCGCCGCCGGTGTCCGTAACGAGAATTGAACGAAAAAAAAAAACAACTCAGTAAATGAAAAACATTATTGACACAATGCGATTAAAACCCGTGTCCGTTGCGTGCCAGCCCAGCATTATAACAATGAGCGAGGCCTGGTTTTTGTTTGTTTTGTTCATGTTTTTATTGACCACTGAGCCCGGCCAGTGCTTGGAACTCGTTTTTGAGCTGTCCTTAGGCAGGCTTGATGTCGGGAATGTAATCGCGTTGATATGAGTAATAAAACGCTTTAGAACATCAAAACACACACACACACACACACACACACACACACACACACACACACACACACACACACACACACACACACACACACACACACACACACACACACACACACACACACACACACACACACACACACACACACACACACACACACACACACACACACACACACACACACACACACACACACACACACACACACACACACACACACACACACACACACACACACACACACACACACACACACACACACACACACACACACACACACACACACACACACACACACACACACACACACACACACACACACACACACACACACACACACACACACACACACACACACACACACACACACACACACACACACACACACACACACACACACACACACACACACACACAGCCAGGCGTCACACAATGCGAATTGCGTAACGAGTGGGTTGTCTAATATTCCAACCCATTAAAATTCGTTCTTGATTAATGTTCACCTATGTGGCGCATACTCACTTTAGGCATATTTCTTCATCGTCGTCAGCCACTGCAGAAAAAAAAATTGCACGAAATTCCTAACAAGTCTGTAGCAGACACCACTCTTCTCCAAAGAATGACGAAGAATAGCGTAGTGAATGCTATAGCCTACTACAGAAAATTCATTAATATTTATGGCGTAGTGGGTACACAGCAGTGTGCTTGTAGCATCCCAAAGAGGGTTTAGACGAGGCTCTGAAAGGCTGCTCTTCTAGCTTACGCTGCGACTGTGCTGCGCGTTCCGCGCAAGCCTGGTGCTTTTTTTTTCCATTTCAATTGCTCCTTTGCTTCATCGTGATCTTCCTACTTCTAAATGTTAGCATATAGGTAGCGGTGTGTTGCACACATCGGTACAACTTCCCGGTGCTGCGAAAGCATATACAGTGTGTCCCACGTAACTTAAGCCAGAGTTTAAAAATATGCCGGAACACGTAATTACGACACGACCAAATGCATGTTAGTCACGTTGCCTGGAGTTTGACTATTTATTGTGTTCCCAAATATTGTTTGATTAGATATGTTTAATTACCTAAGTTTTCAAGAAATGAAAATCGATAAAAATTTCATTGAGAAAGTTGTAGATTGGTTTTCAAAACGTGCAATTAGACAGTTTTGAACTTTATATATGTTAGGTATTAGTGTTTTTCTGATAATTGCAAATGTTCGCAAAATGCAAAAAAAAATATCACGTGACAAACTCGCTCGCGCGTGAGTACGCACGATGATTCTATTGCTCCCTAACGTTCCACGTACGAACAACGCGCTTCCATCGCACCAGTTCACGACAGTGGTATGCAGTCACAGAGGTTATCGTTTTTTGTGGCCGATAGCAGAACGTGTTCATCGTAAAGCCACCACCATTGTTGTGGCCCTGCCGAGACAGCACAATGCATGCAAACGCTATGGTCGTTCGTATACGCGGAACGTTATTGGAGCACTAGAATCATTGCGCGCATGTATACTGTAGTGGAGGTGTCAGACGCCTTTTATTTGCGGACACTGTCGCTTGCAGTCGTCCATGGAGGGTGCTGATCTTCTGCGGCTCCTTGACTGGTGGCACTGGAAGCGGAAGCATGGTCATCCATGGCTGTAGACGAGATGCCACCTGCGTTGTCGTTGACAATAGAGAGTTTTAGTACTGCGGAATGGTGCTACGTACGCATCACGCAAGCGTCTTGCGTTACGTGGCGTCGTTTGCCACTAATCGGCTTTTAGTACGCCGTAGTACCCGCGTACGTAACGAGCGTGAAGCGTGCTGCGCCATCTGGTAGATCAAAATAGAAGCACGAGTTGTGGACAGCCAATGTGAGCCAATCCAAGTGTTATAGCCAGATTATGGCCATATTTTAAGCCACAGAGCCGGTCGGTGCTTGCCTTCGATGCCGCCATTTTGCAAAACGAAGTCTCGCGCTGTCGCGAACTTGTTCGAGAGCGGCGCGCTCACCTCATACGTACGCACGCACGCATCTCATGCGTGCGTACGTAGCGGCTGCGTACGTAACGCGATACGTGCGCGTTGCGGTCTGCGCATGCGCACTACGCAGAACGCGGCGTCCTTACGTACGCAACGCCGCCACGTACGCAGCGTACGCAGTACTGAAACTCCCTATAATAATCGCGAGTAACACAGTACGAAAATTGCGCTATCTCCAGCTAAAGGCAACCATGTGTAGATGCGAAGCAGCGGGCGCTAACTCTGACGCTGGCGGCGGCGTCGACGCCGGCACTCTTCACGGCGTTGCGCAGGAGAGAAACCTGGGGAGGCGCAAAGCACGCAGTGATGAACCGATGTTTCGTATCGGAACATGCCAATCGCTGCTAATGGGCAGTGAGAGACTATGGATTCCGTTTGGACACAGAGACCCGCAGTGCGCTTTTAGTTAACGCGCACGCTGCGAATTTTTGTCGTTCAACAACACCCAGGAGCCATATCTCCCACCGGCACTACCTTCGAGGTCGAAATCCAGTGCCTTTATTTACGGCGTGGTCAGTGAACGCTCGTGCAGCGCGAGAAGTTGGTTTTAACAGCGTGAGCTGTTATGAGATCACAACTCGGGTCACGCGCGGTGCCGTCGTTGTCCGCCACCGCCGGTATCCGTAACCACTGTCGCACGAAAAAAAAAAAAAAACCAGTAAGGGAAAAACACCAAGGACACAGTGGGGCGGGAACCCGGGGTCCGCTGCGTGCCAGCCCAGTGTTATACCGCTGAGCCACGCTGGCGCTTGGGACGTACACAAACTTGCCTTAGGCAGGCTTGATGTCGAGAAAGGAATTGCGTTATTATGAGTAATAAAATGTTTTATAACAGCAAAGGAACAACCAGGCGTCACACAATGGGAATAGCGCAACGAGTGGGTCG
The DNA here is from genome assembly GCF_043290135.1 of Rhipicephalus microplus. Classification (NCBI taxonomy): domain Eukaryota; kingdom Metazoa; phylum Arthropoda; class Arachnida; order Ixodida; family Ixodidae; genus Rhipicephalus; species Rhipicephalus microplus. The sequence continues at coordinate 12,684,524 of NC_134708.1, read as the reverse complement.
TCCAATGCTCCAACCCATTAGAATAGCTTCATTACCTATTCTTCATTACCTATTCTTCATTACCTATTCATTAAGTGTGGCACATACCCACATCATGCGTAATTCTTTATCGTCGTCAGCCACTGCGTGAACAATTGGCACAAAATTCCTTGCAAGTGTTCAGTGGAAATTCTTTGAAGTGTTCAGTGTGTTCAGCACACATTTCTCAGAAGAATGACGAATGATAGCAGAGTGAATGCTGGCCTACTATCCAGAAATTATATTATTAATGTCACAGTGCGTACCAAGCAAGTGTGCTTGCAGCAGTTACCCAATGAGTATTTAGAAAAGGATCTGAAAGGTTGATCTTCTCGCTTTCACTGTGACTGTGCTGCGCCTTCCGCGCAGGCCTGGCGTTTTTTTCACTCGAGAATTTCGCTAGCAGATTCTGACTGTGTGGTGGTGGTAGTGGTTAGAAGAGGAATAAAAGCACCTAATTTCTGCAGCCCAATAGGGAGCACGGCACAGTGCCTGGACTGCCTGTGTCTGCGTCGCGAGAGGGAGTGAGTATAGAAGACGAGAAGGAGGGAAGGGGACGGGCATGTGCAGTGGTCTAGTCGCGGGGTGGAATGCCCAGAGGAAGCGGAATGCCTAGAGAAAAGCGGGGGAGCGAGCGTAGGTTAGCAGGCGTTCCCTGCGTCCGCGTTGTGAGGCGAGAGAGGAGCAGAAGAGAGGAGAGAGGGGAGAAGACGCGCATGCGCCATGGAGGTGCTAACGCTGTTGGGAGGGATGTCTAGAGGAGAGAGGGGTGAGAGTGAGCGCAAGCAGGTGGTAGGAGAGAGGTGGAGAGATGAACCAACACCACCTAGAGGAAATCTCGGTGGCGTTGGATGAACGCGTGGTTGTAGGAGAGAGGGAAGGAAGAGAGCTGCGCGTGCGGGGTGTGAGGGCGGATGCCGCCGACGCCGCGAGACATACGTCCGAGCAAGAGGTGCTTCGCATCTGAAATCGCAGTTCCACTGCAAGGGTGAAGCAATGGATGCGATGGCAACAAATTGTAATGTTATACGAAGTAGGGCTGTCAACTAACTTTATTAGATCCAGTCTCACGTAACGCTACAAAATATTGGTGTAAGAGAATACAACCGCTCCAGGAATAGGGGAGCGCATGACGCTGAAGGACGTACCAGGCGTCCGCTAATGCCTGCCGAGAATAGCGCGCACCCTCAGAATCTAAGTTCATAGTAGCTGCTCGAGCGAGCCACACCTCCCCCTCTCCCTTGTCTTTCTCTCATGCTCTTTCAAGACGGGTAGGGCGTTTCATCTTTGCATAAGCAGCATTGTACTGCAGGCCTTACACACGGATGGATGTTGTCGCATATGCGCCCTCTAAGCGACAGAGATGGACCGGCTCGTTCGATCGCTAGTTCAGCCGCGTACGTCGCCTGCGCGAACGTGCTTTTACCTGCGGGTTGAACATGCGATAAGAGTGAGGATGTTATAGATTTGGACTTTATTGAGGACATGGCGGCAACGGTAAAAAAGAACAAAAAAATCTCAGTATATAGAGAGAAGTATTGGTTTTACTACAGCGTGTACAGTGTACGGTTTCAAGCAGGACTTGAGATTAACTTCTTTAAAGTCTCACCTTCATCTCCTCGCTGGCTTGAAGTGGTTGGTGTGGTGGCCTGTAGCGTGGCCTCCGAGGTTTTGGACGTTGAATCTTGCCCTTGTCTGGGAGGGCTCTGCTCACTCTGGATCGTTCCGACGTCGTCAGACTTCTCGCGTGTAGTGTTCTCAGAGCTGGCACGTCCTCCGAGCGTCGAGGTTCGTGCCTTGTCGTGACGCGAGACGTCACCGTTGTCGTCGTCGTCGTCATCGTCGTCGTTTTGCTCGTCCGGCTGAGAAGACGAGTTCGCGTACTTCGAGCTGTCGTCGTGACCTTTCACAGACCCGTGAGACTCGTTCCCGTTGACCGTAGACAGCGTTCCATGAGACGTTTCGTCTTTGCTCTGACTTGCTGACACTGTCGTCGATGCGTTGTCGACCTTGGCGAATTGACTGGGACCGTGACTCAGCGTTGAGGAGCTGGCGTTGCTGTGTCGTAGAAGCGCGTCTGTCACGACAGACGCACTGGTACCTTCCAAGTGTGTTGCAGAGCCCTCAGTGCTGAGGGGCAGGTTCAAGGAAAAGCTTATAAAGCCCGTAGGCCCATCAGTTACTCCGTGTCTCTCTTTTGGGCTGGGTACATGTCCACTCACACTGGAGCTGCTATCGGTCTGGCCTTGCGGAAATACACTTTGGACCGTAGTTTCTGTTTTGTTGTCTGTAATATCAACCAATTAATCAATCTACTTTATTGTTGCCTAACATGTTAATTACAAGGTATAATATAGGGGGGCGAAATATACAGACAAATATAGAGATGGAACTACGTTGTTACATTACCAAGGTGAAATAGCAGGATATTTGGCACGACAGACAACAGTACTACACTACAGTAAGGCAAGCAGAGGTGTTTACTACAGTACTTCATAGCACTTCGAGCAATCTTTGCTAACAGGGCCTATGGTGCCGCTGAAGGACGGATATAGCGTTATTTTTGTGTCTCGGCAGTTCCGAATAAATTTGCAATGGGCTTTTCTTCCTACAAAGCTTCGCGTGCCTATAGAGTGCGCGTACACAAGTTACCTGACGTTGAAAGCATGAGAGTTCAGGACGATTGGCGCACTCTTCTTGAATAAACCTTAACTCCAGCTCGTGCACTTCGAAGGTACTAGCTGTAGGAGACTCAAGACACAATATGCAGCTTTCTTTTCTATACGTGAGGCAGTGAATATGCACGTTGTCTGGCGTACGTCTTGGCACCCCAACATCACATTAGGTTAAGTTTGAGCTGTTCGGCTCGGTTAATTCGCGGTGTCTCTGACGCGTTGCATGACATTACGAACGATATATCTAACCAGAAATTTTTTTTGCTTGATTCGTGTATCTTGCATTAGGATCGCTTACGCATGAAGCGAGTAGTATCATCACTCAGTCTCGTCTGTGTCTTTCTGTGTCCTCGTTCTCGTGCTGTTTCGCACCTATGAAATCTTACCAATAAGCTCAAAATCATACCTCTTTAAAGCAATATCAGCTCTGCACACCGAACTAGAGAGAAGTGAGAAAGCGTTGCTGATGGCGTTTTTGGTGTTTTCTGAATGAATGGTCGAATCTAAATGAGGGAATAAATAAGGTAAATTTCGCTTACGTGGGACAACGAGGTGGTTGTTGCGGAAGTCTGACGAAGAGTTGAAGTCTTGGTCGACGCCCATGGCGAGTGCTTTGTCATCTCCCGTCGGCAATGAGCCTCGTGCTCCCTCTGGAGGTAGTGCGCCAGCATTAAAATCAAGCACACTATGCGTAAGGAAGTTATTACTCCTGAACCTAGTGTACTAATTATAACATAAAAATTACACGTGATAAATTAGTTAGACTGGCAATCACGGAGGAAAAAAAAAAGACTGCTGAGAAGGGCTCGAGGTGACTTTGGCTAAACGAATACAATAAAATGCCTCTCCTGTCGCACCACACGAAAGTGATTTGCCTAGTCTGGCGTCTCAACGCATGCTCAAAATGAAGGTTGCATGACTTCAGAGTCAGAATCCTCTGTTTCCACAGAATGTTTCTTATCGAGGGGTGGAGGCAGACATTTTCTTTCGGGTAGGAGAAAGGGAAGAGGAGGGTGTTCAAACATATTTTACGTTCGTTCTTGCGGTTTTTGTGTCCGTGTACATACAGAAATGGAAAATTGAGAAATTGCGGCTTAACGGAGTTCACATAAGAAATTTCATATAACTCTTAATATTATAATAGTAGTTTGAATGATTTCACATAGTCTTCATTGTGTGCCTGCTTTCGTGTCAAGTTATAACGCTCTTGTTTTCAAGGAAGTCGCCTCACTTGGATACGCTTTAGCGTTTTGTTTGGTATATCTAATCAAACCATTCAGGTCGCCCTTGCATAATAGCCGTTTTTGTACCCATTATCCTACAAGCTATCACTTTGTTTCACGTGGCAGCCATTTTAGGTGTGTCAGTGACAGAAAAAAAGACGTATTATTCCTCGACATTGTTTGACACTTTCTTAAATTGAGCGAGTTCTGCTGGAGTTGGCGTTTTGGTGTACGTCCTTACAGAAAATTTTAAATCTTTTTGTGGTTTACAGCTGGCCTGCTTTGCAAGCTGCGACCGCCCAAGCGGAGAATATCTAGAGCTGCGTTTTTCTAGTTAGTGGCTGAAGTACGATACAAAAATGCGATGACGCCTATGCGTGCTAGCATTGTTACGAGAGAGCACAGACGCATGCACACGGGGAAACCATTGTTATAAAGCATAAAGTGTGGGATTGGGCTAGCTGGTATTGATTGATTGATATGTGGGGTTTAACGACCCAAAACCACCATATGGCTATGAGAGACGCCGTACTGGAGGGCTGCGGAAGTTTCGACCACCTGGGGTTCTTTAACGTGCACCCAAATCTGAGCACACGGGCCTACAACATTCCCGCTTCCATCGGAAATGCAGCCACCGCAGCCGGGATTCGATCCCGCGACCTGCGGGTCAGCAGCCGAGTACCTTAGTCACTAGACCACCACGGCGGGGCCTTGGGTTAGTTGGTAATGCATTGTTAAACGTCTCGGCGCGAAAATTTCAGACAACAAGAGACGAGGACGAGCAGACGCGTCCTCGTCTCTTGTGTTCGTTGTACGATAATTTCGCCCTGAGAAGTTACAAAGCGTACTTTTGACGCGTTTCCTGCGAATTTCGGCGCGTTTTCGCCCCGCATCAGCGCATACACCGAGCTAGAATATGCATAAGTGTGCGCGCGGTTCCCTTTCAGGCAGGGTGAAAGTTCATCGCCGCCCCCCCCCCCCCCATGTAAAGTCAATGTATGGGGCAGACATTGCGTCCCCCTTCCCTCCTAGGTAACTAAGAAAAGGGCGGAGCGCCCCCCCCCCCCTTTTTTTTTTTTTGCATCACGTTGCAACGTCTATAGAAACATAGTTCATAAACACGGGACATATGATCGCCCACAAAGACACACAGCGCAGACAAAAAGTGCAAATGACTGATTACCTCTCGACGCCTTTCGCGTTGCTTATCACTTCAAATAACTTCCGCCGCGATAAAACAGTGTGGTTTTAGATTCTGACCCTAAGGTCGTGGGTTGAATTCCAGCTTAAATGGTCGAGATTCTATAAGGCCCTTGTACTGGGTGGTATTAGTGCACGTTAAAGATCTTTTGGCCTATAATTCCGCAGCTCTACGCTATGGCATGGCTTATTCATGTCCAAATTTTAACTCGTTATTATTATTGTCAACAACAACAACAACAACAACAACAACAACAACAACAACAACAACAACAACAACAACAACAACACTAATACTACTAATAATAGTTGTCATCGCTACAAAGAGCAATCTTGAAGATATAAGAAGACTTCCCAGTGTAGATCTTCAAAGAAAATAGTTTAAATCAACCTGGTCAAATGTTTATTTTACCGGCCTGTACGAAATGCGTCAGCAGTGCTGACACTTTTCAATGACATCATACTGTAATTTTCGTGCAAAGAAACTTAATATTTCTTCGATTTGAGCATTCCCAAACCACGATATGGTTATGAGGGACGCTGTACTGGAGGGCCCTGCAAATTTGGACCATCTGGCGTTTTTTTTACACGAGCCTCAAGCACGTCATCTCCAGCGAAACGTGGCCGCTTCGGCGGACATTTGATCCCAAAACCTGCGGGAAAACCTTAGAGTAACCACTAAACCACCGTGGTGGGTGTAGACATTGAAATGAACAGTGTTTTAGGATGGATGGTCACATTGACACGCAGGTTAATGTAAGCACCACTAATTGTTCATTCCTTACCTCTTGGTGCTTCGCTACTTCCGGAGGTGGTTTGGTTTGATGACGCCGGTGCGACAGGAACGGGCTCTGGATAAAGGCGAATAATGAATTTTGGCGTATATTAATTTTTCACGTGCATAAATGACACAATCTGATGACGTTGATGAACTACTTCGACACTGAATTTCAATTTAAAAATTGTTATCGAACAGCAAGCATAGAATCGTGACGCACTGTTCAAATTTTCTTCTTTTTTCCCCGAAGTCACGCAACGGCAATTTCAACCGATCAATTGTGTCTGGAAATCTCAACTATTATGGCGTGAATGAAATTTTAATAAAACTACCCGACGTGTCCTACCTTACTACTTCAGTGACTGGGAACTTTCAATAATATATCCAGTTGAGTGGTGAAGCTTCTATGTTCACATACTGCGGTTCCGTTATAGTAAGACTGAACAAATGAACACGGGAGATAAACACACGTTTATGTGGCTTGAGTTACCGCTGACTGGGGACTATCGGCGTCAAATGAAACCAATACAGCTGGAAGCACACGAAATGAAAGGGCGCGCATATATTTGCAGTGCCGCGAAAGAGTTACTTGGTATAATGCCCTAGGTTAGCCTATATACAGTTACTTTATACCAAACCGGATGTGCGCGTCTGTACATATATAGATAGGGATGACAGAAGGGCGGGCACTATACACTATTGCGAATGCTTGCCGCTGTTGTAGTTTTATTTGACACCAATAGTACTTTGCTTTTGTTACCGTGACTTTTACAGTACTTTTTATGATTGCATGTGAAGGAAATGCGTATGTTAATTAAGGCTTGCGGTTTACTAAAGTAGAGAACGAAAAAGCGATATAAATATATTCTACATTGTGTTTGATTGCCTCCCTTTAATCCCTTTAATCCCTCGGAAAACATGTGAGCCAAACATTGTAGCACGCAGCGTAGGATTCTAAAATTTTCAGTTAGCTATAAATCACTCGATCTTTTATCTAAAGGATGCCATTAACTCAAACGACTACGTCACTAAACGCAAAGTCCACAGCACAGTCTTTGTCTGATTTCTGATTTGATAGTGCGCTGCGTCGTTTTTCCTGCGTGCACGGCAACTATATATATATATATATATATATATATATATATATATATATATATATATATATATATATATATATATATATATATATATATATATATATATATATATATATATATATATATATATATATATATATATATATGCAGGCATGGTGGTTGAGTGGCCGTAGCGTTGCATATAGTCTAGTAGATCCTCCGTGAGCGGTCACAACGTGGTTTATTTCGACGTTTCGGCCTAGAGTCTGGCCTTCATCAGGAATAAAGATACAGTTTGTCGGTGCTCAGCTTTATACAATCTCAAATCAGAGGGCAAGGAAAGAGGGAAAAAAGGAAAGAAAAAAAGAAAAGAAAAGAAAAAAAGAAAGAAGAGAAAATAATATACGGTGGACGCCCCTCGGGTGCCCCCCTTCCACTTTTCCTTCCACTTCCCCCCTCATCTCTCTCCCCCCTCTCCCCTTCACCTTTCTGATGTCAGCGGTCTGTGTATGTTTCCGTTCACTAGCGCATTCCTCCCGATCAGACGGCCCCTACTGGCACTGGCGGTTCGGTGTGAGGCAAAAAAGAGCTTTTCAGGAAGTCCTAAGCCTTTAACTACTCGGGGTCCCGTAAACAATTCGTCGTAGAAGGACGGGGGCCGCGTATTGTGGCAGAAGCTGGTCAGCGGGCATTTTAGGAAGTTCTAAGCCTTTAACTACTCCGCGCCCTGTCAACATTTCGTCGTAAAAATAGGGGTGCCCCGTATTGCGGTAGGCTGTGCAAGCGCGTGCAATGCGAATTCCTGGCCCGCTTCTAAATTACGCGTGTCGTGGGGGCCTCCCGGCTGTGCACATGGTTGCTGTTGGGCATGTCGTGCATGGCACAATTGATTGGGTAGTAAAATAAAACAGAAAACAGACGACAGCTGCGCTTAGGAACAGTAGTTACACTTGGAATTGTTTTGAGTAGTCCAGTGCCCTTCGCAGCTGCAGTGCCGTGAACTCAGTTACTATTTTCATTGTTGCCGTTATTGTTTTCTAATGCTTTAATTGCTGAAAGTGTACCAGGATTCTCATTTATTCCTCTATCGGGGGTGTTAAATCGGTGGATAAGGTATGACTCTCGTTGTTCACGTTCTAGATTTGAATTAAATCCCGTCTCTAAGAGCGTTACTGATAGTTTGTCGAATGCATGGTCGGGAAGATTGAGATGTTTTGATAGAGGTAGACTTGGGGCTGATTTCGCATGGGCTCTGTGATTATTGAAGCGAATCCTAAATGGTGTTTCTGTTTGTCCGATGTACTGCATACCACACACGTTGCATTCGAGTAGGTACACCATATTAGAGGAATCGCATGTTAGGTTTCCTCGTATGTTAATCGAAAACTTGGATTGCGTGCTGGTTGCTTTGTCTGTTTCTCGCAACGCCTTACATACAAGACATCGTGGCTTTAAGCAAGGGCGGCATGAATTATTGGGGGGTGATGTGTTAATTTGGGAGTGGACAAGGGTGTCTTTGAGGTTACGTGGTCGTCGGTAAACGACGCCTGGAGCGGATGGGAATGCGCGTTTCAGACGTTCACTTTGTTCCAGAATGTTGTAATGTCGTTTAAGAATTTTGTTTACATTGGGGAAGTTTGTGCTGTAAGTCAAGCAGAGGTTTGTTCGTTGTGGGTCTTCTCGTGGTGGTCGCTTCATAAGTAAGTCTTCACGCTTTAGTTTTCTCGCTTTTTGAACAGCGTCATTAATTACATGTGGGGGGTATTTTTGTTGCTCGAGCATAAGTTTTAGCCTCTGTGAGCTCGTGTCAAAGTCAGCGTCTCTAGAGCAGATTCGCTTAAACCGGTGAGCCTGGCTATATGGAATACTGTTTTTACAGTGGCGTGGGTGGTCGCTTTGGTAATGAAGGTATTGTTGTCGATCCGTTGGTTTGCGATATAGGGTTGTAGAGAGCTTCTCTTCTTCTATCGTTATGGTAACATCAAGAAAATTTACGGTAACTTGCGAGTATGTGTGTGTGAAGTGTATGTTCGGATGTACAGCATTGTAAGTGTCTATAAAGCTGAGAAGTTCGTCCTCGCTGTGGGTCCAAATAAGAAAGATGTCGTCTATGTATCTTCTGTATAACATTGGTTTCAAGGAACTTTGTGCAAGAAATTCAGATTCTAGCTTTCCCATAAATATGTTGGCATAATTAGGTGCCATTTTGGTGCCCATAGCGGTCCCGCTGATTTGTCGAAAATACTCTTGGTTAAACTCGAATGAATTTAATTCGAGGACCATCCTCGTCAATGTTGCAATGGCAGAGAAATCTGGGGTGTTAGATTGTCTATGGTTTGTGTACATGTTTTGTAATGCAGCTATGCCGTCATCGTGAGGAATATTTGTATATAATGAAGAGACATCAAGAGTAACCAAGTACGAGTTTTTCGGCACACAGATACCCGCAATGTCTCGAAGAAAATGTGTGGTGTCTTTTATGTACGACGCGAGGGTGCATGGAATGTGGCTTATTAGTTTGTCCACGTACCCTGATATGGGTTCAGTTATTGTACCGATGCCTGATATGATTGGTCGACCTGGGTTACCGGGTTTATGAATTTTTGGGAGAATGTAGAAGTGACCTGGACGAGGGTATGCTGCTTGCATCAGTTTGTGGTCAGTGTTGGTTATCTTTTCTGCGTCCAACAGTTTCTTTAGTTCTGTTGATACCATACGTTTGTATTCGTCTGTCGGATCACCTGGGAGGCGTCCGTAAAATCTTGAGTCGTCTAGTTGGCGGTATGCTTCTTGTAAGTAGTTGGTTGTATTAAGGACTACAATTGCTCCTCCTTTGTCAGCGGGTTTTATTGTTATGTCTGTCCTAGATGCCAAATTTTTCATACTTATTTTTTCAGATTTGGTCAAGTTTTCTCGGTTTCCTTTCTGTCTGTGGTATTCGTGTACTATATCTTTCTGTACTGCGGTGATATAAAGGTCCAAGCACTTGTCTCGATTACTGTTCGGTGTCCAATCATTTGATTTATGGCGGTGAATTGTTTCGTGGTTAGAAGGCCTATCCAAGAAATATTCGCGCAACCTTAAGCTTCGAGCGAAGTTGTCGAGGTCTCGGAGTAAGTGGAATTCATCGAAAAATTTTGTGGTCGGGCAGAAACTTAGTCCCTTAGATAGCAGTTTTACTTCGTCAGGTGACAAGCTCGTGTCCGATAAGTTTACAACCACAGTGTCACACGGTGTGTTCCTAGATGGGTGCTTGTTTGTGCCATTAGTGTTTTCCTGGATGGTGGTGTTGTAATGATAAGGCACTGTATCAGGGAACGCGGGTTTGGGCACATGGTCTCTTTCGAGTTTATGAATTGTTGTGGTCCTGATGGCTTGGTATTTATTCTGCTCAAATTCTGTTAATCGCGTGATTTCTTCGTTCGATAAAGTGTTGTGGCGGAGAATGGTGTTGGTCATAGCGACCAGTTTCTTTCCCTGCTTGTCACTATGATTAAGAGCAATTTCTGTTAATTTAAGAGATGCCTCAAGGAGGACGTTTTTCCATGTTATTTGGTCGTGTTTATCTAGATTTGTAGCGGCTGGTGTGAGGGAGAGTGTCATACCCTTGGGGGCTATTCTAGCACGAAGGTACACTTGCAATGTTGATTTATGCATTGCATGTCTAATTCGTTTGTCAGCAAGTTTTCGTACCTTAAGGAAAGTGGCACTGCAACTGGGAAGTGATGAGCTGGACTTACATTTCAGAAGTCAATCTTCTTTTGGGTGCGGGGATGGCATTCATAAAAATTCATAAAAAAATTTATAAACTCGAAAGAGACCATGTGCCCAAACCCGCGTTCCCTGATACAGTGCCTTATCATTACAACACCACCACCCAGGAAAACACTAATGGCACAAACGAGCACCCATCTAGGAACACACCGTGTGACACTGTGGTTGTAAACTTATCGGACACGAGCTTGTCACCTGACGAAGTAAAACTGCTATCTAAGGGACTAAGCTTCTGCCCGACCACAAAATTTTTCGATGAATTCCACTTACTCCGAGACGTCGACAACTTCGCTCGAAGCTTAAGGTTGCGCGAATATTTCTTGGATAGGCCTTCTAACCACGAAACAATTCACCGCCGTAAATCAAATGATTGGACACCGAACAGTAATCGAGACAAGTGCTTGGACCTTTATATCACCGCAGTACAGAAAGATATAGTACACGAATACCACAGACAGAAAGGAAACCGAGAAAACTTGACCAAATCTGAAAAAATAAGTATGAAAAATTTGGCATCTAGGACAGACATAACAATAAAACCCGCTGACAAAGGAGGAGCAATTGTAGTCCTTAATACAACCAACTACTTACAAGAAGCATACCGCCAACTAGACGACTCAAGATTTTACGAACGCCTCCCAGGTGATCCGACAGACGAATACAAACGTATGGTATCAACAGAACTAAAGAAACTGTTGGACGCAGAAAAGATAACCAACACTGACCACAAACTGATGCAAGCAGCATACCCTCGTCCAGGTCACTTCTACATCCTCCCAAAAATTCATAAACCCGGTAACCCAGGTCGACCAATCATATCAGGCATCGGTACAATAACTGAACCCATATCAGGGTACGTGGACAAACTAATAAGCCACATTCCATGCACCCTCGCGTCGTACATAAAAGACACCACACATTTTCTTCGAGACATTGCGGGTATCTGTGTGCCGAAAAACTCGTACTTGGTTACTCTTGATGTCTCTTCATTATATACAAATATTCCTCACGATGACGGCATAGCTGCATTACAAAACATGTACACAAACCATAGACAATCTAACACCCCAGATTTCTCTGCCATTGCAACATTGACGAGGATGGTCCTCGAATTAAATTCATTCGAGTTTAACCAAGCGTATTTTCGACAAATCAGCGGGACCGCTATGGGCACCAAAATGGCACCTAATTATGCCAACATATTTATGGGAAAGCTAGAATCTGAATTTCTTGCACAAAGTTCCTTGAAACCAATGTTATACAGAAGATACATAGACGACATCTTTCTTATTTGGACCCACAGCGAGGACGAACTTCTCAGCTTTATAGACACTTACAATGCTGTACATCCGAACATACACTTCACACACACATACTCGCAAGTTACCGTAAATTTTCTTGATGTTACCATAACGATAGAAGAAGAGAAGCTCTCTACAACCCTATATCGCAAACCAACGGATCGACAACAATACCTTCATTACCAAAGCGATCACCCACGCCACTGTAAAAACAGTATTTCATATAGCCAGGCTCACCGGTTTAAGCGAATCTGCTCTAGAGACGCTGACTTTGACACGAGCTCACAGAGGCTAAAACTTATGCTCGAGCAACAAAAATACCCCCCACATGTAATTAATGACGCTGTTCAAAAAGCGAGAAAACTAAAGCGTGAAGACTTACTTATGAAGCGACCACCACGAGAAGACCCACAACGAACAAACCTCTGCTTGACTTACAGCACAAACTTCCCCAATGTAAACAAAATTCTTAAACGACATTACAACATTCTGGAACAAAGTGAACGTCTGAAACGCGCATTCCCATCCGCTCCAGGCGTCGTTTACCGACGACCACGTAACCTCAAAGACACCCTTGTCCACTCCCAAATTAACACATCACCCCCCAATAATTCATGCCGCCCTTGCTTAAAGCCACGATGTCTTGTATGTAAGGCGTTGCGAGAAACAGACAAAGCAACCAGCACGCAATCCAAGTTTTCGATTAACATACGAGGAAACCTAACATGCGATTCCTCTAATGTGGTGTACCTACTCGAATGCAACGTGTGTGGTATGCAGTACATCGGACAAACAGAAACACCATTTAGGATTCGCTTCAATAATCACAGAGCCCATGCGAAATCAGCCCCAAGTCTACCTTATCAAAACATCTCAATCTTCCCGACCATGCATTCGACAAACTATCAGTAACGCTCTTAGAGACGGGATTTAAATCAAATCGAGAACGTGAACAACGAGAGTCATACCTTATCCACCGATTTAACACCCCCGATAGAGGAATAAATGAGAATCCTGGTACACTTTCAGCAATTAAAGCATTAGAAAACAATAACGGCAACAATGAAAATAGTAACTGAGTTCACGGCACTGCAGCTGCGAAGGGCACTGGACAACTCAAAACAATTCCAAGTGTAACTACTCTTCCTAAGCGCAGCTGTCGTCTGTTTTCTGTTTTATTTTACTACCCAATCAATTGTGCCATGCACGACATGCCCAACAGCAACCATGTGCACAGCCGGGAGGCCCCCACGACACGCGTAATTTAGAAGCGGGCCAGGAATTCGCATTGCACGCGCTTGCACAGCCTACCGCAATACGGGGCACCCCTATTTTTATGACGAAATGTTGACAGGGCGCGGAGTAGTTAAAGGCTTAGAACTTCCTAAAATGCCCGCTGACCAGCTTCTGCCACAATACGCGGCCCCCGTCCTTCTACGACGAATTGTTTACGGGACCCCGAGTAGTTAAAGGCTTAGGACTTCCTGAAAAGCTCTTTTTTGCCTCACACCGAACCGCCAGTGCCAGTAGGGGCCGTCTGATCGGGAGGAATGCGCTAGTGAACGGAAACATACACAGACCGCTGACATCAGAAAGGTGAAGGGGAGAGGGGGGAGAGAGATGAGGGGGGAAGTGGAAGGAAAAGTGGAAGGGGGGCACCCGAGGGGCGTCCACCGTATATTATTTTCTCTTCTTTCTTTTTTTTTCTTTTCTTTTCTTTTTTTCTTTCCTTTTTTCCCTCTTTCTTTGCCCTCTGATTTGAGATTGTATAAAGCTGAGCACCGACAAACTGTATCTTTATTCCTGATGAAGGCCAGACTCTAGGCCGAAACGTCGAAATAAACCACGTTGTGACCGCTCACGGAGGATCTACTAGACTATATATATATATATATATATATATATATATATATATATATATATATATATATATATATATATATATATATATATATATATATATATATATAGGACGAAATATTTTATTTTGATCTAGTTTTTGTCGCTGAGCATTTATATGCAAATCAGCCTCATCGCAATGAACATTATCACGACGAGTAACCACGGTTGCTTTCCATGTGCGAACTCTGGGTTCTACGATCAGCTTAAATCGTAGACATTACCTTCGGGGTCGCTGAACGATAGTTCACTCATCGCTGTTTACGAGAACCACGACCAGGTGTCGGATCTGGTGCTATAGCACTTCGCGAAGACCTGTCTCAGCGTGACGTCACACTGCGATTACACGCCACTTAGAAGCCACCCACTCGATATCATGACCAAATGTGGTTACCCTAATGTGATGCTATTAAAAATGTTTCAGATGCTTTCGCGGACACCAAAATACTCCTCTCGGGGCTCTCACGCCGGTGCAATTACTTGGAGTGACCATCTGAAAATATATGAAATTCGTGCCTGTGCTCTTTTCAATCGTGCGACAGATCACCAACGATGGTAGTTCTTGACGGATGAAAAAAGAAACGTTGTGACAGTCGATTTGTGAGGCAATGAAAAAAAAATATTGATCAAGTCACTTGACGATTACTCTAAAAGGTGTAGCACAGTCTCGTTGAGGCCGTTCAATATAAAAATAAAATAAAAAAAAACATTCGTGAAGACTGTCAAGGGCAGTTTAAGCTGTTGTCTTCTGATGGACATGCACGCTCTGTCGTGGTGCGAAATTCACTCTATTTTACCTTGCATAGTTTTTGTATGTGCGTTATTACCGCAAATGCATCCGTAGAGGAAGCATCCCTCGATGTCCTTCTGAGAATTCTGTCGGCAGCGATACCCCGGTGGACATCGCTGAGGACACTTTACCTCTGCAATTAGACATAGAAAAATCAATCAATCAATCAATCAATCAATCAATCAATCAATCAATCAATCAATCAATCAATTAATCAATCAAACAATATGCTTCGGAAGAATCAGGGCAAAGACAAAAAAAAGCGATATTTTGCATGCGGGACACGCTGGAACTAACAGTAGATGATTCATTTTTTTATTTAATGTAATGCGAAGACTCGTAAGTGTGATTTTAGTCAAAAGGGATAACACTTCAAAAGGATCCGATTACTAATGTCTTATGCCTCAGCAGCTAAACGTTGTCCTTAGTGCATACCACCGGGGTGGTCAGATAATTATGCTCCACCGCTTGTCGCGGGATTGAATCTCGGCCACAGCGGTAGCATTTTGATGGATACGAAATGCTAGAAGCTCGTGTACTCAGATTTAAGCGCACAATAATAAAAAAATCCAGGTGGTTGCACGTTACCTATTTCATTTACAACAATAATTAATAGTAGTGGTCATAAGTGTCCAAAACAATCGCAAGAATTCACGGGAAAGTCAGAAATGAAGAGTACATGGGGCTGCATATAGTTTCACTCTTTATGCAACAGATATTTTCTTTTTCTGAGCAAAATTCAAGACCACATGTATCTACCTTTTTTTTCGCTTCATTCTTCGAACTGCCATTGCTTACCGCAGATGCAGCCTCGTCGGAAGCAGCCTCGATCATCCCTGGTCGAGTTTTCTGTGCATTCTTTGCCAATTGGACACGGAGAAATGCATCCTGCGCAAACATAGAGGCGTTAGAGAAAGCGTACTTGGTACTTGGTACGAACACACGAAAAAGAAGTATAAAGGACGCTTATTGTAACACATGATGGTCTAGATCGGGGGTCTCGCTTACGGAAACCAGCCCGTGCATGAGCGTCTTCGTGCTTTTAGATATATTTTCTGAACAACGATCATGAATGTTCAGTTTTGTTATGCGGTACCTTGCCAATATTGATTAGTAATGACTTGAGGAGCTTTTTTTTCAAAATGTGTTTAAATAAGTACCAAAACTTTCTTAAATAAAAGTGTATTGGCACATAAATTCTCTCAACTTCCACCTAAATGAATATTAACTGATCAGTAATTAATAATACTAGTTCATTATTGCTGTTTCAGACGAAAGCTCGAAGTATGTGTGTGTAAATAGAGCTTTCTTGAAACTAGTTTTGGTTCTGTATTTTGCTAATTAAAAAAAAGCCCATAGTTTGTTCGGATAAACTACAGTGACATGACTGATCTCAAATGTAGTTTTTTTTTCGTGAAGTACACCGTGCTGTGATCATATGTTGAAACGCGACCATTGAGAAAAAATAAGCTCTTTGTTTCGGAATCAGTGACCAGATTTTAATCATTCTGGAGGTCAGTGCCAATATGTTTCCCGAATGCTGACGTCAAGCCTCTTTCAGAAGTAACCGGTGTATTAAATACGGGAAATGCCTTCTCTTAGGTGCCTACGTTAACGCTCAAAGAGAGGTGAATTACGGAAATACTTTGTATTACTTTTCCCGACATATTATTACGTGCAATAAGTTAGCACGAAAATTTCGGTCTAACCGAATATGACGAAACTATCAGTATCCGTGATCCTGCCACTTACTCGATGTTGTGTCATGTCCCCTGTAGTCGTGTCTTCTTGGAATTTCTACGAAACAAAAAAGAAGTTCCAGAACATTACGAAGGAGCAGTGAGCAACATAATAACTGGAGACTGACTGAACTTGCACCATCGGCAAGTCGTATCAAAAGTTCCCTAAACGATTGAACACATGTCAGGGAAATTTTTTTGAACGTAACATTAGGAAGGAAGCCCTATAAGCCTCATCGAGGGCAAAATTTGGCGGTCGGCGTCAAGGACGAGTGATGCGAAAAACCATAATTCCGTAATGTCAGCGTATGAAGGCATCATGACGTCAGAGATTGCAAAAGTTCTGACGTCGCAGTCACGTCGTCATAATGAAACATCTGCGTCACTAGTATGTCTCAGTGACGTCGTAGTAACGTAAGATTGAATGATGACGTCATCACTTGCCAACGTAGCTTGGTTAAAAGCGGTCCCGTCACGGAGGCAATGTAAAATCAGGTGAGGTGCCACCGATTGTTAAGGCTGTGCGAAACCACATTAGTCGCAGACAGCTTTCGAACGGTGGTGGGGCTGGATCAATACATTGAGTGAAAAAAAAAAAAGATGATGATGGCCTTCGAGTCGTCTTAAATGAGTGTGTCAGGAAGCTTGGGAGATTTTAATTGAATAGATCCCATTAGTGTTTATGGCCATGGACGCTTTTTGCTGCTGCAGATTGCTGCAGTACCATAACGCACGAGGGCAATCACGTGGCTTTATTTCGAGCTTCGCAGGCACCATTTAAGCCGCACAGATGGAGGCGGAAATGAAGGAGGCCCGTGTACTCAAATTTGGGTGCACGTTAAAGAACTACCAGGTGGTCGAAATTTCTGGTGTCCTCCACTACGGCACGTCTCATAATCATATGGTGGTTTTGGGACGTTGAACCCCACATATCAATCAACCCTTTAGGCACCGCGAGAAATGGTCATGTATGTTGCTTCTAAAAATTGGATTGATCATTAGGGAACGCCCTCTACAACGCAACTAAATGCACTTTGTGCTACAATTAATATGACTTTTCCATAATTGATTTTAGTTATTTCACTAAGCGCAGTATTAGGAACAAATATTTTGTCAGGTGCCTCAAAACTGCAAGCCATATGTCGGTGGTTCAATTCTGTTGATATAAACCACATTTCTTCATTTCGTTTTTTTACGCCCTTGATACCCTTACACATTTATGTATTCATCGCGCACGTAATACATCTTGTAAGCTAAGCTGAATTTTCCGAAGACAGTAACCTTTCGCAGGAATGAAAAAAAAAAAACGTTTCTATTTTCGGCGAAGCAGCGCACAAAGGGCAGAAAACACGCGCACCTGAAAAGACGCGAACACAAGCGCGGTTACCGAAACTGACGATTTATCTACGGAAGATTCGGCTTACGTAGTAGAACACGCACATGCGCAATGACAGCAACGAATGCGACGAAGACTACACGCCGTCTTTTTATGTGTGTATTTTGTGTCCATTGTGCAATGCTTCTTCGAAAATTATGGGTTCACAAACTTGCCCTTCAGTACATATTACGCCTAGTGCGGTCGGAATAATAATAATAATAATAATAATAATAATAATAATAATAATAATAATAATAATAATAATAATAATAATAATAATAATAATAATAATAATAATAATAATAATAATAATAATAATAAAAACAGTAGAGAAAATTTCAGAGGAGACTTCCCTAGAATCGAGAAAGTCTAATGACGTCGCGCAAAACGACACGACTTCTTACCACAAACACAACCGGAAAGGAAGCAGCCGTAAAGGTCCTTCGGCGAAGATGGCGTGCATTCAAGGCCGG